>NC_054543.1:3794770-3929770 GCF_017654505.1 Polyodon spathula
TTGCTGTAATATTAGGAAGCTCCTTCTATTGAAAACTAATTTGAAAACACTCAGATCAGCAGAAATGCAAAAGTCCAGCCAATTAATTACTTTAAAATGTACCTTCTGGGAAACATTGATGTGCAGAACTTATATGGCAAAAAAGAATCCCATTAGGTAAAATGCATTAGCAGGCTGCTTGAGACTCATCTATTTAAGTTGTGTGCCAATCATTTTCCTTTAGAAATGCAGGTGTTTTAAGTAGCCACAGGAGGAATGATTCATTGTAACTGTACTAAAAATAAGGCAATTTTAGCAGAGATTTAAATGATAATATTAACCTGCTATTGTTTCTCTTTTTTTTAGAGGGCATATTTATCTGCGTCAAGATGCACACCTTAACACAGTTTCATTTTTCAGCTTTGTGATTATTGGTATGGATTCCATCAATGCATTTTGTATTGGTTTGTGGTTGTTAAAACATTGCTCAGATCCCTTCTTTGTTAGTTAAGAGCTGTAACTGGGTGATAGAAACTCGTAGAGCATGGCTCCTATTCCCATTAACCCGAATGGCAATAATATAAAAGCAACTTCTTACTTACTGTGTCCCCGGGATACACAAATAATGTATGGTGATATCATGTACTAAAGCATGGATTTATTTGCTGTCTATATGGATATAAAACTCCTGAGTCCCTGGTGTTAGACATCAGCTGCAAATAATTAGCGAGAAAAAAGGTCATCTGATGATTTCAGCCTGTATAATGTCAACAAGATTACAATTTTAACTGAAGGAATGTGTAATTATCAGGAAGCAAATAGAAATCCTATTACATTGCATTGTCTGATCTGAGGTCATGTTCTGAAACTTTCACCACTGGTGCACTGCACTCCAGCTCTGCGCTCCCTCTGACACTGATGAAACAATCCCACAAGCCCAGCCCTGGAGTGAGAAACAAGCTTGTTTCAGTCTAAAGAGGGTTTCCACCACCATCTTGAATTAAGTGGTGTGATGCAGAATAATGAACCAATTGAACCATCCACCTCTATGGATAAATTAAAACTCAAATAAAGACATTTTGTGTAGCTTATGTTTTCTTTCTTTCTTTCTTTCTTTCTTTCTTTCTTTTTCTTTCTTTCTTTCTTTCTAGATACCATTGTCGATGAATGTCTCATCCTTTCTCACCTTCGACCAGCCAACAATAAGCTACTGTGGCATACACCAAGAGACTATGGACAAACACAGAGAACGAGACTTAGAACTGAGCACAATAACGGCTATAACACGCCCCAGTGAGCATATGTAATAGACAGCTATGGTCTTACTCATGGCAGGTAAACCAATGCTGGATTCATGGACTAAATGATGGGGAATTCTACATCAGCATGAAATAAAAGGACATGCAAACTGCCCAGTGCTCTGAAATGTGATGAATGCTCTACGGATCACGAGACAAATGCCACGCAAGGACCTGCATTTGGAAGTAACCTGGATTCTTCACAAGTGGATGTTTTTCTTACCGTACAGTAGTTCAGCTGTGCAGTCTTTTTTTTTTCTTTTTTTTAAAAGAGGATCTTAGAATAAATCCTTTTTCAAAAATCTAATTAACCTACCTGTATGTAAAAATTATGTAAAATATTATTGTATTTTTCATAATGGATAAAGTTAAAAAAAAAAAAAAAAAAAAAAAGCAATCAGTTAAGTTTATCACTTATTATTTTAATTTGCATATTTGATTGTGTTTTTTCACATTCTAATCTGTAACATTTGTGTTCTTATAAAGCACATGTTAAATTTTACTGTTTTGCATTTCCTGTGTTCAAATACTACTATGGTTTTGTGTTGTACTGAAAATGCGTGATATTTATTTTACTTTTTTAGTACTTATAATGCAAACATATTTTGTAAATACATTAAACCAAAATGATTTGTAAGTTGTTGCCTTGGCTACAAAACGCAGTGTGGCTACATAAAAACAGTATTCCCTCTGAAATTATTATTATTATTATTTTTTAACAAATTATAATGCCACTTATTTTTCTATGGTGATTTAACACACCACAGTTAAACAGCCATCGTGATCTTCCCACAAACAAGAACCATGATATTACACTGTCTTGTGCAGTATCTCATAATCATGTTCAGTTACAGAATTACATTTCTCTGGTGTCGGTTTACTACACTACAACATAGCGTCTGAATGGTTCTCTAGTATATGTAAGACATATCTGGTTAATTGGTTAATTCTTCTTTGAGTAAAAACCTAAGTGTAAACAAGTTACAGAACTTGCTGCAAGAACTAGCTGTACGTAGAGGCGTCCCAAACACTTGCTTTAGTGTTTCAGTTGCATGAAAATGTCAGCTGTTTTTAACATCCAGTGCCACTCGTCAAAACTATTTTCTCTCATAAGCAATGGAATGATGTTTTTGCAAATTCAGCCACAGCAAGACATATTCTCTGGTTGTGTTCTGTGATCTAGTATTTTTGTATTGTTAGACTTGCTATACTACACATCCCTGGTGCAAGCTTTCTTTGACAAAAATAACACATTAAGGTAAGTATTCTGATTTTAGCATCTTAGTTGGAAGGAAAACAAACATAAGCAACAGATTTTCCTAAACTAATAAAACAAAAAAAAAGCACAAAAAAAATGTAATTAATGTATGGCTTTTTTTAATTTTTTATAAAACGCTAGGTTACGGATGTAACCCCTGTTCCCTGAAAGACGACAACCAGCAATACTTTTGAGATTTGCCTGCCACATTTACTGAGCATTTTATGTGAGAGCTGCTGATAGGTCCCTCCGGGGAGTGACGTCCTTGGTCCCGCCTCCTGAGGGAACAAATAGTTCCTTGTTTCTGTTCCACAATTACAAAATGGGTTCTTGGATTTTAAATTGCAACCCATTTTCATTTGCATTGCTTAATAAATACACATTTAAAAATTCCTTCTAAGCTATCAGTAGTTTGAATCAGTTTTCTGGTTAATAAAATGATTCTACAACAGAAAGTTTGCTGTTTGGTCACTCCTTTCCAAATCCTTTTTTAAGTTCATACTCAACATTATTGCCAAACACTATTCCCCCGTTAGTTGTCTGCTTTCTTTTAATGCTATGTTTTTAATCAAAATGTCTGTTGCTCGCAAGCCTCTAGTGTGTATTCGCATTGCCTAAAATAAAACAATGCAGCTGTAATTATAGGTTTGTCCTGTTATGCTAAGTTGAGGACATTTTAAATATAGGAAGGCTGAGAAATGTTTAAGCTGGAAATGGAAGGCTAGAAAATTAAGCAAAGAGGTATTCATTCTTGTTTCCCTGTTCAGAAAATAAATAAGCAAAATGCCACCCTGAGACTAATTTCTTAAGCAAAGAAAATGTGAGAAAAGACTTGGCACAATGATAGAAGAGACCATTGGAAAGAAAGTGAAGTCCTTACATTGCTGCCCTTTGAGACACAAAGCCACTCTGAAGTAAATCCTATTACCAGTGGCATTTACTAAGTTTTCAAGTATACAAACAGGATTTGTTTTTTCTGTTCAGGAAATCGGACGTGCAATGTAAAGGGGCTCTTTGCCTCTCGGGACTCTATAGAGCTCTCAAACAGCTAGTACACCAGAGTGTAACTGTTAGCCTGCTCCCCTGAAAAACCCTTCTTTTCAGAGGAATAAGAAGAATCAAGCCACAACATACCAGAACCTTTATCTCCCTTAGCAGGTGTTTGTTTCTGACTGTGCTTTGCAGAATGTATTTGTTTGTGCTTCCCATGACCTTTGATAGTCCAGCTAATTTACATGCATCTGCTACATTTGCATGAGAAAGACATGGCCCAGTAGAGGCCTCTGTCAAAGTCATGGTCATCAGCTTTCCTGTTTTGAACAAGACTGAGGTGCTTCTTTTCAGGGGCTGCTTTTATACTGCTTTTTCAGAAAAGTATTTACACAGGCGTACACATAGGTACAAATTAACCTTTTTTGATAGGCCAAAGTACAAAGCAAACTAAAACAAAAAAGCCTTGCATGCTTATTTTAAGGTAAGCCATATTGTAGGCTGCAAGGAAAGATACCTGTCACACAGGTTCTTCACAGATTTCAGCAATTTTATGGCTCCGCGCCGCACGGCATTTTCACAATCCATCGACACCTTTTATATCCAGTGGTTCTGAAGATTCTCCACCACTTCAAGGGAGATAGTTTTGGTTTATTTTCTCACACTGTTATGCTTGCTTTGTCTTCCAATCTGCTCATACAGCATTGCGTTTATACCTGTCTGACCCGACATATCCTTAATGCTGTCTCTGCAATGATTCTATCTACACGTATACTGTTTGCAATTGTTAAACTCATTTTTGATCCCTATGACTATAATAACTCTGTTGTCTTGCCATAATGTGGCTGTACTAGTACTGTTTGATAGGACCTTGTGTTACAATACGTATTTGTTATCCTGCTACAATCCGACAGAGCTAGTACGGTATGATCTGTTCTTTTATGTTTATGCCTAGTTATCTCTGAGCAGTGGACTCACTTTCCATTTTCTTGCTCGTCTTTTTCAGAACTTTGATTTTATTTTTGACACCCATGACTGATATAAACGTATTGTAGTGGAATGTACACAGGCTTAATTCTCCCAACAAACCAGTGAGTTGTCTGGATCTCTTACATATAAAAAAGATAGATATAGCTATTCTACAAGAATCCCACCTGAAACGCCAGGATGTTCCTGACTTTTTGTGTGGCTACTGACAACAAAACAAAGGGTTCACTGATCTTATTACGCTGTAGTCTTCAGATTACTATTTTGGATACTGGAGGAGATGGGGATGGGCAGATATCTTCCCTAAAAGCTTGCATCTCGGGGGGGGGGGGTGGCCTTTGTTTTAGTATACTATATGTACCGACAATATTTGAACCTCTCTTAAATCATTAACCAAATTATTATGAGAATTAGCTGACTTTAGTTTGTTGATTGGAGAGGTGATGAATGCGACTGTAGAAATCAACGAAACAGACTCCAGCGTCATCTGACCGTGCAGTTCTTGATGTTTGGAGGGTATTTAATCCATCTGCTAAAGAGTTTACCTTTTTTTCAATTAGACATAAATCCTTCTCCAGGATTGATTTCAAGTTTGCTCCGAAACCTTTGTTCTCTGAAATATATAACATTGATATCTTACCGATGTCTCTCTCACACCACAGCACTTCAATAGTACTTTATTACAAAATGAATCATTCCACACTTCATTTCAGTCCAAACTTGTTCAGTTTCTCAATTTTAACCGTGATTCAGTTAATGATCCTCATATTTTATGGGATGCAGTAAAGGGCTTTATTACAGACAATACTATAGTATTTGCATCTCATCTTAATAATCGTCAGTTAGAGTTGGAAACCCAAATGGCTCTTTTGGAGCATACTTTACAGTGTTCTTTGTCAGAAATGATTGAGCTCGAATTGGACATTACAAGGAAGGACCTCAGTCTTTTACTTAGACAGCATGCAGAGTTCCTTATACACAGGGCTCGGCAGAACTACTATTTTAATGGCAGCTCTCAGCCTTAAAAATTTGCAGCAACGAACGCTTTTCAGACATATCATCTGTGAAGACAGAAATAATGAAATAAAATGTCTGATCCACTTCTAATAAATACTGAATTTCATTCCTTCTATTCCAAATTATACAGTTCTGATACCCCATATGACAAGGACAATTGTGAGCGGTTTCTCCAGAACCTTAAATTGCCATGCCTTCTGAGTGATGAATCAGCTGCACTGAGAGTGCCATTGTCTCTGGATGAGATGAGGGATGCTTTACAGGAAAGGTGTAGAACTAAATCTCCCAGCTTTGATGGCACACCCCCTGAGTTTTTTTCTCACTTTCTGGAATCAACTGGGACTCTTGCTATTGGGGATGGTGCAGGCGGCTAGAGTGGGGTTCTTTCCACAGAAATGTTAATAATGCCATTACATCATGGTTACTGAAAAAAGAAAAGGACCCTTCTATCTGTGCTAGTTATCGCCACCTATCGTTGATAAACGCAGACATCAGCTTATATAACAAGGCGCTCTCTTGTAGGCTTGAGTCCTATACGATGTGATGGATCACTTCACAGGTTATAGGTATCCAAGGTAAGTATTGGATACAGTGGACATGTGCTCAACACCAGAGACTGGGCTCAAAACCAGAGATAAAGTTCAACAGTTTTATTATTTACAAAGAACCAAACGTATACTGTTCAAAAGAAAATAAACACAAATTAATTAATTCTTCTTTTCAGTTCCTTGTTCTCAATACGTTAAGTTGGGCAGCCTTTAAGTCTTTTTAATCATAATCCGCAAGGATTCACTTGATGTCCAGTGAAGTGTTTCTATCGTCCTGATGTGCCAGCAGGGATCACTGTTCAGAATAGTGAAGGAGCAAGCTCGGGTTCCCAGGGCCCTCTTGTGGGCACTGGGTGCAACTGCAGCACCACAAATAAGTGTGTCGTTAACTTCAGGTGGACTTTATAATCCTTGGTGCATTGTTCTTGTTGCTCTCCTTTACAGGGTTGCCCTCTGGTGGACACTGGCGGTTCATGCAGTCCAGCTGTTAGTTACCCCCTGCACATGTACAACTGATAGTCCGTTCTTTGGTCTCTTCTATTTTTTAGGTTCCTTTTCGTTCCCAAGATGAAGAGGGCATTCCTGTTAATCACCCTGCTTGTTTTCGTGGGCTTTTCAGTACCAACAATTCTTTACCCTTTTTGTTTCTCTGTGCTTATTTTAACCAACGAATCAAGGACACAGGCCTTTAAGCATGATGCTCCTGTGTGTTTATTTTAAAGAATACAGTACAGTCCTTCAAGCATGTTGCTCATGTGTGCTTATTTTAAACAACTTCCAAGTTGAATAGAGACTCCGATTTGTCACACAGTAAGTTTTAAAAAGCTCTTTCAATGTCCCCTCACAATCCTGTGATACAGTTGATTAAGTACTCTTCTTTTAATTCCACTTGGCTGCACAGACTAATAGACAATTGTTGATACTTGCTTAATCCATTTACAGCGTAGCAAGCAGTTGAAAGCGATGCAACTTTCTTTTCCCATAACAGCAATGGAAAGTAGCAAGGGTTTTCTTTTACCTTTCAAGGTGATTGTGATACTGCAGCTGTCTGGATAGATACTGGCTATAGTGGATGATCGCCTCCTTCTCTCATTTGGCCCACACTTTACATCCCCCATTCCACTCCTGACATCATTCTTTATTTCCTTCTCGATCCCAGCATTCATTCCACTGGTGTTGCAAGTCACTCTGGGCAATTAAGTTTTTAATTTCTATCCTCTGCCATTTTAAGCCCGTATGACTGTATTTCCTTATCATGCAGCACTAATATTAACTCCTTTTATATAATTTTCCTTAATAACCCACTTTTTTTTCCATAATGACTAAATTAATCATCCATTATCCAACTGGTTTTATTAAGACCCGGTTGGCAGCAGATAATGTTCGCCATCTCGTGCATATTATACAGCAGCCATGGATAAAATCAAAGTTGTTTAAACTCATTTTAGATATTGATCTATAGTATACTATGATTACACATTTAATAAGCAGCCCAGTGGATTAAGTTGTCCACAATTTTGCCAAATGGGGTTTTATTATTATTTAAAGACATGAGAAATTAATGCTTTTATGAGAATATTAATAGCTGTTTTAAAGAGTAAGTAGTGGGGTTCCGAAAAATATAGCGTTATACGTCGTCACGTGTTGTTACAACTGCTTAAATAATGTACCTGTCATTTTTCTTTTCATTGTGAACATCCTGACAACTTTTTACACTTTTTGTGCACTGGGGTTTGAGATCTGTCCTCTAAATCCCTGCAAGAAGAGAGATTAAAAAAAAAAAAAAAAAAGTGCTCTGGCTTTTCTTTTCCATACCACATCATGGATCGTTATTGCTGTGTTTCCTGTTTGACAATGTGATCCTTACACTAGAGCACCATGTGGACCAAAATGCCAAATGCCCTGGTCACAGGTATTACAGGAACTGTCAGTGATGTGAATACATCTTTTACCAGGTACATGGCATTTGCCTGTCGCTTAAAAACACAGGGAACTCATTAAAATATATCCCTAGACCATAACATCTTATTGAATTATTGTCTTCTTCTGCAGAGATAGGGCCTGTTCTTTGGCCATGCCAATGATTCGTCCAGTAAATTTAAAGCAAGGTACCATTTTGAAATGACTATGCAAAAGCTGTGATGGAAAAAAAAAAACATGCAAAGAAAAGCACACTGCATTCAACCATAAAATATGAGCAGTTATAAAAACTTGACTAGCTATAGCTACAATGTGTTTAACGTCCTTGACTCTGTTGCAGCTATAATAGCCTGTGCACAATGTGTTTAACACCCTTGTTTCTACAGTGTCTTTAGTGAATTTTATTCCATTCTGTTATCAGGATCAACACACCAGTGTGTTACATCCTCTTTGAGAATATGTCTATGTGGGTTTGCATAATGCATAAATTCATTTTTTATGGATGCAACTGTAATACCACTTCTTAGCTTTGAACTATGTGCATTTTTTTCTCATGAAATGTTTATTTAAATGTTACATTTAAAAGGAGATAAACTGATTATTGTTTCTTGCATTCAAACATGTACCACAAAAGTCAGATTAAGGTTAAACACCCCAATGTGGTGCAAATCTTAAAACTTTGTGGAATTTGAAGTAAGTAGCAGGACATTCACTAAAGAAGAGATAATTCAGTAGCATCTGGTATTTCAAAACATGCCTTTTCATGTGATGTGCATGCTAACAGACATGGTACCTTTCCATAAGGATGTTTTAATACAAACACAAGGGCACTGGAAGCAGGATCATTCCTCTCTTCATTCATAAAGATGACTCCATGTAGAAAACACACTTCGGAGAAACATATCCATAGATCAAAGATGTCTATTAAGTTAAAATTTCCTTACAGCATTGCATCTTCTGTAGGCCACTTCCAAGACTGCCCTAATGGGTATATTTTACCTAAAGCAAACTAGTATTCAATGCGAATTCATCACAGGAAGTCAAGTGTGAAAAGTCTATCAGTCACCTCAATGGAAATAGTTCACATTTCCACAGCATCAGCAATTTTAATTCCATCTATGAGAAAAAAAATCTTATTTCAAGCCCATCCATAAATCATCTAAATTTTGTGTTATATGTGCTACTTCGTATTGAAATCACAAGACTGTGTGGGTCAATAATACATATTTCTTTAGACTAAGCTTGGGAATTTTTGTGTAGAAGGAACATATATAATTGTATACAGCACAATAAAGACATTATTCAGAAAATGCTAAAAAAAAAATAATATAATATACTGCTAGTTAGTCATCTAATATATATATATATATATATATATATATATATATATATGTGTGTGTGTGTGTGTGTGTGTGTGTGTGTGTGTGTGTGTGTGTGTGTGTGTGTGTGTATACACACAAGAATAAAATAGTGGTCACATTTTCAGAAAACTTACTGAAAGTACTGAGTTAACTTTATTATTTTTAACTTTTAACATTCATAATTAATTTAAAAAAAAGAAAGTATAAGACATGTAGGAGTATTCATTGAGACCTAAAATTTGAGATTTTAGACAACAATATATGTTTTTGTTTCGACTGGTTCACCAATGAGTTGCAGAAGGCTGCAAAGACAGTAATGTGTTTAACATTTTGAAAAGTTAATTTAAAAAAAAATGCATAAGAAAATTGTAAAAGTATATGTGAAATGAATGTATGAATTCTATTTTTTATCTTTTCAAAGATCTGTATAATGATTTAAGTTCATAATAGAGATTTTCACTTCAACTGAACAAATGTGGAAACAATGAATGTTATCCGTTACAAGATGAGACATGTGAACTTTCACTGTACTTACAGATAAGAGAAGGATGCTGCCTGTATTTACAACACAAGGAAGGCTGCTTGAAGTGATGGTTTCCAAAGACCCATTCATCACTCTAAGATGGCTGAATATGCAATCAATGGCTGAAGCTCTGAGGAAGTCTGGCAGTCTTAGAGAGCCTCAGTGCAAATACTGAGTTATGAGCTACTGTGCAAAAAGGCAATTGCTTCCTCTGTCTATTTATTACAGTGGTCTAAACAATAACAAAGGCCAGTTAATTTCAAACTGTCTTTTGCACTCCTGTTTAAAGTGATGTTTCCCTATTTGCAAGCACATAAAAGCAAAATGTCGGCTTTCCTGCCAAAGTTAAGCTTGTTTATACAAGCCCACAATACATTAAATCAACTTAGCATGGTAGCTTTGTTTCATTTATATACCATGTAAAAAGTGTATACTATAGTCCTTACTTTTCAACGCCTACATTTGAATCTACAATCAGAATGGAGCCAAGAGGCATGGAGGTATTCTGCAGACAGCGGCTAGGTGCAACATTTTCTCACAAAGGTAAGTACAGTACATTGTAACTTTTTTTCTGAAAATCTGCTGCTCACAACCACCTACATATTTTATGTACATAGGAGAGGAAATTACCTACCTTTTATTAACCGCAAAAAAAAAAAAAAATCTTATGTTGGAGTTTTTGACTTGCCACTCTGCTCTTAATGTTTTTTTTTTGCTTGTTTTGTTTTATTATTATTATTGACAATTCTATATGTAAGCCATACGCAAATCAATCTTTATTTTAACTACAAAGGACATTTTTTTTTTATTAAAACCTGTGAGAAACCAAGCCAAGATCCCAGTCAACTCCTTTACAGAAAAAATGATTCAAAATATGACATACTACCATTATCAGCATTAGCCTGACACTGTCCACTCCAAGGCTGAATTATCTAGTGAAAGAACTGAAGTGGTAAAAATGGAATGTGGGTTACCATGGAAACCATTGCTAGAACAATGGGTTCCTCTCATACTCACCCTATTCCGTGGGTCTATGACACTCAATTAAATATTCGATTTAACTAGGTTTCCAAACTGGAGGAACTTTTGATTATTTATTTAAATTGTTACATTTTTTCACATGTTAAAACAGATTGGCTGTTTGTTAGCAAGGTAGTCCAACAAAGAAATGATATTGAACTACTGTAATTGTGTTTTGAATCCATGGTCTCTGATACTTTTTGTAGCCGTAAGAGTTCCTAAGAGACCATAAGTATTTAGTGGCACAACAGTCGTCTTCAAGATGTAGCAATTTTTCTTTTTATCCTGTCAACGCATTTTTTAAAAGTCACAATTCACTCCCAATGGGGAGATCTTCACTGCTACTCCTTCACCTCATGACTGACGTGTCAACATAAGAGAATTACTTGAATATGCTTCTGAGGCAAATCTGAATAGAGGAAAAGCTGCAGTAAAAGAGGACAAACCAGTGCACTGTCCTGGTCCACGGCGTGTGGTTCAGACAGCTGCACTCTGAGATGGATACTACAGTAACTGAAAAAGCTGGTAAAATATATATAAATAAAGAAAAAAATAAAAAGCATGCCTTTTGTGCCTTTAGATCAATCTTAAAGTGTGATATGCTATACAAAGAGATTACTGCAGTGAATAAGGCATTATTTTCATGCATTCATGTATTACACATTCCAGATATACAGTATAACATTGTATTGTTATTATCCAGTACTATAAAAGTTCTTCTTATATAGTAGATCTAGTATGTTGTCTGTTTACAGGTATTGTAAGATGCCATGGTCCTTTTATTACATTGCTATCACCAAATAACCATCTTTATTCGATTCTATGGAGCTTTAAAACTACTGAAGAGAAACCGATGAAGATCCTTAGTCTTAATTAAAAATACATTCCTGGGAGATGTGTAACTATTGTGAGAAATAACTGATTCATTGAAAGAATGACAGGAGAAAAGTCATGGAGCACATTTAACTGAAATAGAAATGATAGCAACTGGAAACAGGGATTGGTTGAGTAAAACATTCAAGAAACATTCGATACTGGAGCATATCAGACGATTATTCACGGAGTTCTACTCTGTTGATGTTCTCGGTAAATTGCTCAGATATAAGGACATCCATTGAAGTGCTGGAAGAGAGGATGGGAAGTATGCTACTACAAGATGATCTGCTGTAGTAGATGAAGGAGGAGGGTAGTCAGTTAATACAGCTGAATATGTGAAGGATACATCCACAATTACTGTTTTACTGTATGCATACAGTATAGTGTGTCCAGGTTCAGAGAAATGCAATTAAGACTATCAGAAGTTATACTTAGAGGATGTAAACATAATTAATTCCTATAAATAATGTAACACTGTAAATGTCTAAATACATTTAGAAATGCCCATTTAGTAAAAAATATGCAAAAAAGAAATGTTTGGACAACCCATATTACTCATATTTGGAGTTCAAATAACCCTGCTATAATGCAAAGATGAAATCTAAAGGAAGCATTGACTCAGTGTCAGGACCCTGATTTAATCCTCTTATAACTGTCTCATACACCTGGCTAATATGGATCTAGGTCTACTGCTAGGAATGAAAAAGATCAAATGAATAATGAGTGTGTTTAATTATGAAAATGTATAATAAGGCAGTTAACTCTCAAGGTAAGGCATAGGGCATAATATCTTCAGTTGCTAACAAAAGCACCAAAAAAGATGCCTGGGTATTATAGCAAATCCAAGTCTTTCTTAAAAAAAACAATACAGCAATAAACAATACACTTTTATTATTAAAAACAGATTCCTGATCTACTGAACAGATACAACATGCACCTAGATAAAGGTTTCTGACAATATTTCTTTCTTTTGTAAGATGGCATATACTACAACAAAATGAATTAAAATTAAAAGATTAAGTGTACTTTTTTTTACTGATTTACTTATAGAGTTTGAATCTCTATAATTAAGAAACTAAGAATACTTTCTGAGCTGGCAAACAGTCTAATTCGAGGTGCAAAATGTGTGTTTACCATAGGATGTTCCAGCATAGAAGGCATGCTAATTCGACACCCCTGTGGGATTACTTACATTACTGATGTACTCAGAGAGCAGTTCTTGAAGAGCCTGACGCACCATATTGCACTCTGTAATGATGCGCTCCCGGTGGAAATCCCCTGTGCAGGAGGAGTCGGCCAGCAGTGCAGCCCCACTGATAATGGCTTCTAAACGTTTCTCCAGTGCTGGCCAGATGCTCTCCTCCCTCAGTCAAGGGATCGATGATAATCACACTCTGAAAATGACAAAATAACAAGCATGTCAGTGACGGTCCAACCCAGCCACTGCTGTAAATTCAAAACCATACATTACATGAAAAGGTAGATGATCCTAAACTACATTATATCTGTTTGACATACAGATGGGCAGGTGCACTTCTTCACACTCCATACTTTTATACTCTCGATAAGCGTATACTAAAGTATCTGAAGACCAAGTTTCATTCTAACTGAATATGCAGTTCTACATGTAAAAATGTGTGTGACACATGAATAAAGAGACAGGCAGAAACTCAGCAGCTACCTTATTCTAAAAATCTACTTAGAAAGTTTTCATTGGAATAAGTCGAGATTAAGGTTTAATCGCAATTGTGTAAGTACTTCTCTGGATTGATATAAAAATGTTGTGTGACATATGGATAGAGACAGACTGATAAACAGGGTGCCTACACATAGTAGCCTGAGAGTCTTATACTTATATACAAACACCATGGAGATTTTTTTTAAAAACAACAAACATACATAAAACATAACATTAGTCAGTCTACAAAAGCAGAAAAAAAGGAAATTGAATCTAAATATTATTTTTACATGTGTTATAATGTGAACCGAAGTGACAGACTAATCACTTCATTCAGGTCTTTAATCTTGTAAATTGGTAAATTTCACAGCGTATACAACTACAAACTAAAATTTTCATCTATATATCTTTAGAAAATAAAGTTTAAATTTCAAAAAATGTGTTTCTGCTGTGGGAGAGTTTTCAGTTATTTTTTACTTTTTTGTTTATTTGTTTGTTTATCAGTTTGCTTTAAGACTGTAAACCACCATTACGTTGTATGTTGAACAAAATATAAACCTCAACTTTCATAGAATGCATTATGGGGCACTTATTTTTGCTGTTTTGTATTTTTTTTTAATATGCCTGCAATGTGGTATTGAGTTAAGCTGTCAATGGCTACAAGAGCCGAGGTAGTTCAACATCACCGTGAAAGTTTTTTTTAGGTGGAATTTCAAGTAGAGCTGGTAAAGTTAAATGCTCTCTATTAAAATCACAGACACTAAGAAAAAACACAGAATATGTGCCGCCTGTGACCTTACCTATCTCAGCCTTACCTATCGCTAATAATAATATGATACAGAATTTCTGTCAGTGGCTTGCTGATCTTTTTCAAGAGGGGAGTTATGTGTGAATACATATAGGGGGACGTGTATCAAGCGTTTGCTGTAGCATTAAGGCCATATCACCGAGTTTATGCCACTCTTAAAATTGCCCCGTATGTATCATGACACTTTTGGAAAGTTAAGGCAGTGTTAGCACCGTCAAAATCTGCTCCGCCATGCAATGCGCTTCGCCGCTCATTAGCCATGCATTTTAAGGTGTATGAAGCCTTAATTATATGTCTAGGCAAATTGTATGTGGGGCTCATTTGTAAATGAAGTCTGTGATATTAATATGAGGTTTATGAAGGGGCAGAACAGCGGTGCCAGCCCTAAAGGGGTCCAGAAATAAGACTTCAAATTGGTCTTATCTGGGCACAAAGAAATCAGCTGATAGGGAAGAGCATAAAATAAAATGCATATTTTTCACGGGATGGAGTCAAATACACAAATTCTGTGAAATTCGTGATATCTTGAATTTTCAGGCGCATTTATTACGACGAAGCGTGCATGCTCTTAACCTTCCTGAACAACCCAGGAACAGAGGGGGAGTACTGTGAAGAAGGGAGAGTATTTAGGGTCTGCACTAACCTTTTTCCTCTCCCTAAGGATGAAATTCTAGCTCGATACCAGCTATTTCATTGTGTACAATTGATTGTATTGGTCGTATAATAAACGTGGTTCATTATATCCTTTTCATTATGTATATTTGGTTTTGTCCATCGTATAATAATAATATAATATGAAGTCAAGACACTTAGTCAACAGGGGTCATTGCCTCTCCAAATGACCTGCCTATTGTTCAATTGAGGTAGCCCATTTGGAGGTGAGGTGCAATTTTTCAGATTAGTCTGTCAACCTGTACTACTGGTAGCCCATTTTCAGGGCTGCAGAACACTGGCGCAGCAGAATTTTCGCATTTAAATGTGCCAGCTTATGCCGTGCCTCATTAATTTTGTGCCAGTTAATACTGGGATGGGGTAAAATTTGTGCCGCAGCAGGACGCTACTTTACGCCATGACAATTTAGTGCTGCGGCGGTCGATCTTGACACATGTCCCCCATAATGTAAAGTGTCTTACTGTTTTCATATAGACGACTACGGTATGTGACTTCTAAAATAAAGGTAATTATAGGGCCTGCCAGATGGAATCTACTTAGCATCTGTCTTCACAATCAGAAGGCATTTGCATCAGAGTTAAGAAAGGCTGATCGCAGCATTATCAATCTCTAATGAGATATATAATAGACGGGATGAACGATTCTCTAGGTTATACTAGAAATCCTTGGAATCTGCAAACATCAAC
Organism: Polyodon spathula; assembly: GCF_017654505.1. NCBI lineage: Eukaryota > Metazoa > Chordata > Actinopteri > Acipenseriformes > Polyodontidae > Polyodon > Polyodon spathula. Next base: position 3,810,392 of record NC_054543.1, read on the forward strand.
AGTTAACATATTCACAGCAACACCTTGGAATCTGCAAACATTAATGATTAATCTATTCACAGCAACACCTTGAAAACTAATTGTTTTAAACATATAGATTTTGCAATTTCACCTTACTCAAAAGTTGTTCTGTTTATGTTACATATTGTATTTGAGAGTATCTAGAATTCTAGGATTGTCATTGTGACTGGACCACCAACATATTTTATTATTAGACAGTAATTTGGGTTTCATAGCGCAGACAGATGCAAAATGGCTGTGCAGCCATTTGCTTTGAAATGTTGCCTTTGAAGTAAAGTACTGCTTTTATATATAATGATGATGATGACGACGACACCACAAAACCGTGTTTTAATAGATCTGTAAGCCATGGGTGAATGTCACACTCAGAATAACATAATGGGTACAAACACGTTTATGAGTATCATTAGTCTTTTAGACTTAGTTCTGCATCCTATTTGAAATGAACTTAAGTACATTTGAACAAGGAGGCACACAACAGTACTGAGGAAAAACTAAATGCTTTAAAGTTGAAAAAGTTTAAAAATAAATAGGCCTACAGATTATTATTATTATTTTTTTTTTAACATAACATAGTAAAAAAAATGTCCAGATTGGAGATTATACAAGATATTGCCATTGCTTGGTGTTACTGTCTCCTGACACCTGCCTATAACTGCAATTTACTAAAAACTAAAAAAAAAAATGTGATGTCACCTCCAGAACAGCGGAATGTGTTGATGTCATAGCTATTGCACTGAGTAATCCCAGAGTACAGTAGCTAGTAAATAATACAGTGTCCATTCTGAGTATTCATACTACCATATCACCGTTCATATTCATATACATTAAAAATAAATCCTCAATGTGTAAACTGAACATGATACACATAGAATATATGAAAATGAGCTACATTTTGCAGTTTATTCTAATGTCATACTTGCATTTTAATCTTACACAGTTCAATTTCAAAGCAAATTGTAATAATTTATTTTTAAACTGTTAAATTAAATGGTCTAAATGATATATAATAAATAACTTTATGTTGTAGACTATTATGATTTTAGACAATATTGATTAGCCAATAAGCTGTTTTTAATCTGTTTTTAACCTGCAATAGTCTGATAGAAACTTTCCATGTTTCTATCAGACAGTAGGTCGCTGTTAGTTCACAATACTTTCGCACAGCAAAAAGCGGGTTACTGGTGTTTCAATATTGTCCCATGATACCTGCTGGAAAACAGAGACATGTCAAGTGCATTAGAGAAAGCATGATTGTTAAAACATAACGCTCTTTGGTTGCTTTGATTTGCCAATGGGAATTTAGGGAACATAAAGTTGAAATGCAAGTTCTTAAAAGCTTTTTAGAAGTCTATCTTTTACCATTTCACCAAGCAATCTCAAAAATGTTTAATTGTCAGTGTATGGGTTGCTTGGCTTATACAGTATGACTTCTTGGTAGCTGCAGTTTTGAATGATTGAATGGATTTTAATTGCAGGCCTCTAACGTAGCAGCACTCCTTTTTATTTAGTTGCAACCTGTTCTGTTCCTGGCACACTATATATTTTATTCTGTACAGTTCTGTACAGTATGAACTGTAAGGTATTTATTCAGAATAAGAACCACTTATATGCATTTCAATTATACCATGCAGACTAGGAGCACATTTTTAATTCTAGCAGTCTTGGTTTGTCAGATGATTTGTGAGAGGCTGTGCGGTACATCTTGCCAGGCTCACTGCCCTCGAGACCAGCAGCTGTGGGCAACAATGAGAAGAGATTGCAAATCTTGTTGTGGGGTAAGCTCTCTGCTACATCCCTGCACTATAAACAACTCTTAATGAGAGCTGCTCCCACCAGAGTATTTACTGATGTTATTTTACCAGTGTGAGAGAGAGTGCACATCATTAGGCGATATGATTTTCTGGAAAGATATGTAGGTGGAACTTACTTACTTTAAAAGGGTAAGTACTTGCTGATATTTGACTTTGCTGCCGTGTATTTCTTCCTACATACAGTACTGTACGATATACTTTTTGTTGTTTTGTTTCAGGCATATTAAGTAAAAAATGTGTTTATTGGGCCATACAGCACTTCTTTTGGAATACTAATACTTGTTGTCCAGTGCAATGTTTGCACTACTTTTTGTATTTTTTTTTCTCCTTGGTGCATAATCAAGGCAGTTATGGTCTCGCCATGTGACTGATAAATGGATGGATTTTTTTTTCAATAAGGACATTCAAATGTGTTGTTTGGTATCACTTTATGTAAGAATCCAGTATTTAGCCAAACAGAGATATAGCTCCATTTCCCTGTTCATAAAAATTCAAATTCCCCGACCTTATGTATTGTGTATATACAGTATGGGGACGTGGGCATTTATAACCCTTTACAATGCACTCCCCCAGGTTTATCATTATAAAAATAATATGCCTGGGAGTTGCCAGGGAAAACAAGTGGCAGCATCCTTGTTATCTTGGGCAGGAGTTCCTCAGAAAGAGCAGTCTGTTTATATACTTACAAGATGAGGAAGCCTGTATCACATTACCTCCTCAGACGCTATTACGAAAGCTGCCTGGATCATGGTTTTGAAGAGCTTTGTGTTTTTTAAGGAGTGGAGCGAAGGAGTGAGGAATGTATTAGTAGGGTTTGGGTTTGAGTCCATTGCTCTTATCAGTCATTGTTATGGGCAAATAAATTCTAAAAAAAAACATGCATAAAATAAACACTAGACTAAGTCAGGGCACCCACGGAAGGTACTGCGGTTCGGACACCGAGAATGTGCACATGACGCAGGGCTCAGGTCTCGCCGTGTCGTAAATGCCGTATCAATGTTGTAAAGTCGAAGCAGGATAATAGTGCAAAACAGTCATAAGTGCCATGTGTCATAAATCGTAGGGTTGTATGTTGTGGATCACCTGTATGTATATTCCAATGCTTGAATCAGTTACAGATCCCCAGTTATCCTGCCAAAGCACTGTTTAATGTCATATTGTGTAATTAGTATTTTTTATAATTACAGCTTAAAACACAATCCTTACATGTTAGTAAAAAGTAAAGGGTCAGAGATGAGACTGTACAAGGCCATCCATCTGCCTCAAAGAATCAATGAATCAATGCCAGCCAAAGAAAATGATCCTGTAGCCGTACATCATTTCTGTCAGCTCTGGGTGATCAAACTTAGCCAGGGCATGGAGACATTGAGCCAGTTAGTCAGGTAAAACAGAAATCAGCAATGAATTCACTTTATCAAACACTGTTCTGCTGTGAGAACTGCAAGACAGAAAGGACAGAGCCAGAGGGGTCATGTGTAAAGTGCACTGAAGCATTTCAATTGCAAATTAATATGGTAGAGCGCACTGTCGGGTTATCAAAGGTCAAAGTAAAAACCAATTTGATTCAGCAATGACAGCACATTATCTTTCTTTTCTTCACTAATCCTTTGACTTATTTTAATAATAAAAAGAGGACATGTAGATTGCATTGTTCTACTGCACATGGATGAACGAATAAGACATTTAAAATAGATCAATAATTTGGGTGTTTTGTCACTTGATGTTGCCAGCATTTTACAAAATGAATGAATAATATAATTATTCAGTATGTTCTGGATGTAGGCAACTGGTGGAAAATGTTCTGTACAACAACAATAATAAAGACCATATTAGGTGTTTACCTGATCATCTCAAAAAACTGATTCTAACATTTTAACACTATGATTTTTTGTAAGAGAATCTTAGGTTTTCCCAGTTAAGAAGAAGCTCCTTAAGACAAATATCTACATTCTTTAAACTGCTCACAGTCCCGTCCCAGAACTACTGGTACCGGCAATCGAGGACATAATCCTACCCGCACCTGCGTCACCTGCTGGCCAATAGTCATACACACATTGATCCTGGGATAACAGCGGACATCCCCATGAATACATTTAATATGCACCTGTCCCAATATGCGTTTATGCCCCGGTGAGATTAGGCTCTCCTGTACCAGAGACTGACTACACCCTGAGTCCAAGAGAGCCTGGGTTTTTGTACCATCCACTGTCACAGGAATAACAAAACCCGGGTGCTGAAGTGACTGAAGTAATTGAACGCGCCTACCTGGTCGGCTGAGGTCACACTCCATCACGGGGCAGTCCCGGGAGAGGTGGCCCACCTCCCTGCATGTCCAACACCGAAGTTTTGGAAAGAGGGGGAAACACTGGAGCCATAAAAGGGGCTCGCCGATAAGGCGTCCGCGCGAGACCCCACCCTGCCCCAGTTCCCGGGCCGGGAGCTCCCGCCAACACCCCCCGACCAAATCCTGGACTACCCCTTCCCCCCAGTCCCTTCGCCCTTTCCGGGGCCAGTTGAGGGGACGATCCAGTAGCCGCACTCCTCCCGGGCAGTTTCGCAGGCGTTGGTTCCGCTGCCTGGTACTGCTCGGCAAGTTCAACCGCCCAGTCCAGCGTGTCTGGTGCCTGCCGCTGGACCCACAGCCGAGGTCCCGGGGCTAGACACTCCAGGAAGCGCTCCACCACGATCATCTCCACCACCCTGGCTTTGGTGTTCAGCTCCGGGTTCAACCAACCCAGGGCGTAATCCTTCAGACGGTGAGCGATGGCTCGTGGGTGCTCCCCTACTGCAAACTGCTCCTCTCGGAATTTCTTCCGATACCCCTCCGGTGTGGCCCCCACGCGATTAAGGATGACGGTTTTCAGCGTGGGGTAATCCATCATCCGATCCGGGGACAGCGTTCTCGCTGCTGCTTGCGCCTCCCCCGTGAGCTGAGGAAGCAGGTAACTAGCCCACTGGGCTGGATCCCACCCGGCCGAGGTCGCCATGGCCTCAAACACCTCTAAATAGGCGTGGGGTCGATCCTCGGCCGTCATTTTTGTGGGGCGTTGTAACTGGGGGTCTGGAGCTGCGGATCTAGCCGCCCCCTGCACTGCTGCAGTGAACGTCTGGCGCAGGAGGTCCATCATCGCAGCAAACTGTGTAGCATCCATGGCTCGTCTGCTCCTTCCGTGGATGCACTGCTTGGGGCAATGCCAGTGAATCTCACTTCTGACACCACGTGTGGAAGGGGTGTGGGTAATTCAATGACCAGGAGACAGACAGGTGTAACGAAAACACCACACAGGTGCCCAGTTTTATTTCAGAGGCGCATTGGGTTTCTTTAGCCCGCAGAGGGCACTGTTGGTCCGTGGTCTGCTTACCAACTATGGTAAACAGAACCACGGGAATACCAAGCAAGGGTAAACAGTTCAGGCGCATTCGCAGGTGCTTCAAAACAATACTACAAAAATCGAAGGCACAAAGAAACAGGAAAAATAAAACAGTAACAAAACTACAAAGAAAGGTGTTGCACTCTGCAGCAATATCCCGGTCACCGCTGCCCGTGCGACCCGGATCACAGTCCTATGCTGCCGGCTACCTAGCCTGCTCAGCTATCCTTATTCAGGGATCTGCCCAAGGGTTCCCCTCCCTCACTGTCTCGCTCTGAACCTCCGTTCCGTTCCGTTTGGTTGTGGACCAGCGTTTCCGCGCACTCTACGCGTTTAAAAGGGCAGATCTGAGGAAACAACACAGCGTTAATTTATAGGGCTAACAATCTCCCAAGATGCGCCTCTCAGCCATTCAGAGAGGGGGAAAGTCCAGACACCCACTTTCCCACCTCCCCGTGTCACTGCCATGACTCACAGGCGGTTGTTGGACGACTGTCGCCCTCTTCCTGCAGCCTGTGAACACACCAGCAGAGTCAGCACAGATCTCTCCCTGTTACAGATGTGCTTGATTTTCTGTCTGCCTTTCTCCTGCCTTTGCAGCTTTGTTTAGAAAATATTGTTTGCTAAATATGTTAGTGACATGGTCTTGAAATCTAAATGTTATATATTTATGTTGTATACAGTCATTTTCAAACATACACTGGCAGTGTGTTAAACAGTTAAATATATTAGAATGAACTATGATGGCCTACTGTTTTCTTTTCTCTGTTGGCTAGTAGGATAAATGCATTTACCAGCCGAATTAGGGTAAACCCTGTTTAGACTGCACATCTCTAGACAGTACATCAGCAGCTACAAAATGTTACAGTAGGCTACTGGCATCTTAAAATGCACAAGTAAATACAAGAAAAATTATCTCATGTGTTAAAATAATCGCATAATCTTTTGTGTATAGCTAACATTGAACCGATTTTGGCACTCACATACATTGTAGGAGCAACACATTACAGCTCAGACTACTGTAATTTACATAGCATTTCATTTTGTATAATACAAGGTCATTGGAAATCTGCAGCATATTTTTTTTTTAGACAAAGAAATACTACACTATGCCAATTTGTTTTTCCATTTACCCTTTTTGTACATATTTAAAAATATTGTTTAATAATGCAATTTTTTTACTTCATTATATTCTTGTAAATGTCTAGTGATATTACAGTACCTTGGACACTCATCAAACAAAATATAATTCTATAATATAATAGGGTTATATTGCACACCTTGTATATCACACTCACAGATACAATCTTATTTAAATTTGCATTGCCACCTCTAACTTTAAACACTCACAAATCACAAAATGTCTAATTCAGCAGGCATCATTATAGATGATGGCAGAAAACTGATATATATAGTCTATTGGACTTCATTAAACCTTGGTTTTAAAATCTGTTTTTGTTAAAACACCATCACATGACAGAATATGCTTTGCTGTATAGCCCCCAAAGTTCTTAACAGCAGTCTATATTTATAGCAATGGTACATATTCTCATTGTAACTGCTATGACCTAAACTGACCTTCTCATCTTTTACATCACAAAGAAAAAATATGACAGGAGCCCTCTTTCCTCAGCTTTCTGAAAATGAGCTTCAGCAAATTGTAAATGAAAAAGACCCTGAAAACACACAAGTTGCACTAAAAACATCTATTGCCATTTCCTCCTTCAGCAATAATTCTAGTCCAAAAACACAGGCTTCGCCATGGAGAAATGAACTCCTCAAGACCTGAACTGCCTTCTGTGAGAGTTGTACGCTATATAAGCACATACAGACTAGATATTTTGGGTTTTATGTAAAACTATACGCCTCAACTCCAGTACATATTTATATAATGTTTCTTTAGTTTCTATTTGAAACAATAACTTAAAACTGCAAAGCTGTCAGGTATCCCTTTGATATATTGTAGTTTTTTTTTTTTTTTTTTTGTTTTGTTTATATTACTGATCACATTTCTAATGATTTTAGATAAAAGGGATGCCTTAGACAATGAAAGATAACCTGAGTGTTCACAGCAGTATTAATACATGGATCACTGTAATTTACTGAAGATCATCAAGTGCTTCCCCAGGAGTTCCAGATGCTGACATTGGCTGAATCTTGGCTCCTCCAATGCCCTGTGCAGCATTGGAAATAGCAGTGAGAGCATTCTGCATTTCGTTACAGACAGAGTCCCTGCTGGATTTCGAAGAAGCAACATCGGGATGCTCAAGGCAAGCTGAAGAGGTTGAGTAAAACAATGCTGATTTTTGTTTCAGTGAGGCCCGTGCACCTGCTATCTCATCACGCTGATCAGGGGATTTCAGATCCTTAAAAAGAATGGAAACAGCAAACATCAAAGGAGAACAACCTAGGTAAATAAACCAAGAAAAGAACTGGGTTTAAGTGAAGCAAAACATTTGGGATGCTTGTACATGAAGAGCACTATGAGTACCATTTGATCTGATTTCACAACAATAAGAGATTTCGGGCCTATTCAATTGATCTAAACGGTGGGAGATCTATATACTGCCTTAGTTTAAACCGCTGGCCTTTGTTTTTACAGACCAAAAAATGCACTGTTAGATGTTTTATTTTCATAACCTTAGTACACTGGTTTTTACTATCTAGGTGGCAGGATTTAGGTTCACCACTGCTTGGATCAATTGACAGACCCTGTAGCAGACTGAAATGATTGTTTTAAACATAGAAGGATAAAGATATACTTGATATATTTATAAAATCTGTGTCTAAATCACTGTAACCCCAGCTCAATGACCATTCGCACATATGGCAAAACAAACAAGCCACGAAAACACTGGGAGCGTTTAGTAACTGAGCCGCTCAGAGCAGCTCAGTGAAAGAGCCCACTTAAATGGCAAGCTCACTTCCTCTCCTACTGGGCAGTTCAGAGCTGCAGGTGATCCGAGTGAGTGAAAAAATTATCACTCTGAGCTGCTCAGTTACTTAACGCACCCAGTATCGACAAATAAACAAAATGAAATAACAATATGAACATATCTGCATTAGCATCTACTTTACCGCATTTGATATTTTAAGTAACATATATGTTGACACACTGTCCTAAAGTGTTGTGTTTACACACTATAGCCTAATGATGCTTTTACTCTCACTTCAATCTGGTAAACTCACTGAAGCAAAGTGTCTGCAGGCCTGTTTGTTTAAAGTCCAGGATAAGTTGCTGGTGAAGAAGCAGCCGTTTTGGTAAAAAAAAAAAAAAAAAGTTATAATAATAATTTATTAGTACATTACGACATAAGTGAATGCTGGCGGACTCAAGTCAGTCAATTAAAAATGCTACTTTGTGGATGAAAAACAGTGCACACTCAAAATTGTATGTGCAATCACCTTTTTACAATCTAATTAAGTAAAAACAGGACAAGAAAACCATGTTCCTTCCGCAAGGCTAGTTTCATACATCATATCCCATTACACTTTCCCTTCATTTATTTACTGCTTTCTAGATCATTAGTCAACAGGGCTGACAGGAAGGCTGTTATATCCATAATAGAAATGTCTCTTTTCATAAGTTTAAGTTAATTAGTATCTACAGGAGTTAATAAGGATTTTAACACAAGGCCAAAAAAATCAATAAATAACTTTCCACTTTCCATTAATTCTTGCGCTTGCACTGAACACTAATGGAGGTTTCAGAACATTGCTTTCAAGTTTATTTATACCTGTTTATTTATGCTATTACTTATTAATCTTATGGATCAAAGCAGCTATGTTTGGTTGTGCAGTGTGCACACAGCAAAGTGGATTCCTGCATTCCTCATAATGGCAGTGGCAGGTTTTGCTCTGTATTAGATATATAACTGTATATGGTTTATTTATGTTTTAAAGGCAAAACATTTGAAAGATTCCAAATTATCCAAGTAGAAACTCTGAAATATATGTATGATCTATGGTCGACTAATGTTGTAACGAGCCTACATACCCCCACAAAAAAAAACTAAAAAACATTGTAAACCATTTACATTTCATATTTGTACTGGTTAGCCAAGACCTGTAGCAGCTTTGAGTCTTTGTGACTGACTATCCTAAAATACACTTACAAATATTTTAGAGGTTCATGTGTGCAATAAATCAAACAAGACTGCAACTCTCCAGGGCAGAACAAGCTAACAGATGAGACAAAACAGGGAACACTACAGACAGTCTACCATCTCTGGTGATTCAATGTATTTCATTCCAATACAGTAAATGTTTTTTCGAAATCCCTGGTATGACAAGTTTGCACCAGTATATTTAATCTAACTTTCCTAAATGTGACAGCTATTGTTCTGCTCAGCAAAAAAAAAAAAAGATACATTTGATGCTTTTGACCTTACTTTCAGGCTGAGATTCAAATGACTTTCTTGTATGTGTTCTAATTAGGCTTGTGGACCATTCTGACCAGTACTCAGTCATTAGTGTAGTTATAGGTATTAATTATACAGTGAAACTCATGAGAAAACAACACAGCGTTAGAGCTACTTCGTGCAAAAGAAGATCACTGTCACCTACACAACCTATATCCACTTTGTGTAAAAATGTGTGGCGTGCATTCCTAATTGCAAAGAATATTTCTCTTAATCAGCTCTTTGGATTTTTTCAGTTTGGCTTAAGGGGAGAGCAAAATCATCACCAGGCAGTTATCTCATGGCGAAGCAGATATCATTAAATGCTCATGTAATTGGAGCATGTCATGTAGCATTGCTAGGCAACTTTAAAGATTAAATTGTAATATCTTCTGTATGTCTGTTTGTGACACAGGCAGAATGATTCTTGATGATGAATCTCCCTCCTGACCTGTGAGGGCGCTGTGTAAAGGGAACAGAGTTAGGCAGAAGTCAGCCACCTAGAAAGGGGGTGGAGCTACGGTACACTAAATCATCGACCCGGCTGGGAAACAATGTGGAAGCCGTGGACTGGAGGAGCAGTTGCAATCGTTAACCAAAGTGGTGAGATTGGCAGTATATAAAGGGATGCAGAAAGGTGATCTGTTCCTTTGTTATGGTTAACCGGAAGGAATCCTGTGAAAGTATCATGAGTTTTGTTTGTTTGTCGTGTTTAAAAATTCTACTTGTTTGTTATTATTAGACTACTAACACGATCCAGAGCTGTCACTACAGGCCAGCACTAAACCCGGACAACACTACACCTTGGTCACGAATAAATTGTAAATCACTCTGGACTTGTAAATGTGTGTCTTTGTGTGTGTTCTACTGTGTTTAATATTGACAAACTATGTCTTATTATTTCAGGACTGCAACCCGTTGTTTTGGAGCAGTGCAACCCACATTGCTGTGTATTGCCTGGGATTATTCTTTGTGGTTGCCAGACCAGGATTATAACAATAAAACCTGTTTGGATAGTGAACTTTGTTGTCTGTCTTCTGTTTCACAATCACATCATCATTACACCTGCACACTGCAAACCACTTTGCCCCACTGTTTAAAAAAAAAAAAAGATATATGTAAAACATCCTTTGGAACTCAATAAAACCTTGCTTACTATAGCATTCATTTATTTTAATTGTAATTATTTAATTTGAAGAAAATTACTTCACCACTTTGGTAACAGTTCTAATATTTTAAATCAATTTCAGATTATAATGTATCTTTTAAATATTGTAAAAAAAAAAAAAAAACTCTATGTACAGGCTGCATGCTGTATACGTGGGCAGTTATATTCTATATTGTTTTTGAGTGGTATACAAGGGATGTAGCCCAAGCTGAACCATGTATGTTATACAAAAGATGTACGTTATATACTGAGGTTTACAGTAAATGTCACAGTCATTTTATACAGGGTGTCAACATCAAGGTGTCAATTTCAAGGACAATTCTATGCATACTGTGGTTAAAATCTACATTATAAAACAAATACTTCTAGAAATAAAACTACTGTGTGGCTGCAGACACAGAAAGAGGTGCAAACTAAAAGCATCCTCAATCACACCCATTGGACCAACAGGGGAACACAAATAAAGACTGGGTCTACTGAAATGAACCTTGAAATGTGATTATTTTATTATTATTCAAGATTTTATGTTTTAATACATTTTAAAATATCCGGTTATTCTTCAGAATATAATTACAGTAAACTAAATAGCACTACGTCTCTGAGGAGGGAAAATGAAAGAGCAGTAAAACTCTTAAGCTCCCACTGAATGTTAAAATATTTGTACGTGACAGATTTAATACAGAACTGAGAATTGATGGGTTCCAGCAGTTGCACTACAGGCTTATAAATCCTTCACAGTGCTGCAAAATCTATACAGGGAAGAACAGAGGTGTAATTTACAGCAGTGCCATTTGTCAGGAAAAAAAGCTGCACTGTGAAGAGTTCTACAGTTCAACAGGAAAATAATAATAAAGAATAATACAATATCATTAGAGAATGGACCGAGGCACACACATTTCAGCCACTACATTTTACATTTGCATTATCCTTGTTAATATTCTGCAGCTACAAAGAGATGCACCAATGCATATAACTGAGTCAGTGTTTCAGTAATTGCTGCACAATAAAGTCAGCAAGTCCTGAAATTGCGTATTCAGATAACCTGCTAACCAATCACACAATTGAGATCAAGAACCGTAATAAACATAAGAAGTTTTTTGAAACAACATAAGGTTATTTATGGCCAGAAAACTTGACCCATTTCAGTGTATGGTCAAGTTCAGTTCTGATGCTGAGCCTTTTTTTCCTTATACAACAGAAAGAGTCCTGGAACAAATAAATGCATTATTATTATTATTATTATTATTATTATTATTATTATTATTATTATTATTTAGTAGTAGTATTATTAGTATAGTAGTAGTAGTAGTAGTAGTAGTATTATTAATAATAGCACTGAACCACAAACACATTGGCCAGCTGAACTATGATATGGTGCCTACAAATCCCGATCTGTCTAAGCAACTGTGCTCTTGTAAGGTTTAATAACTTTTTATGATCTTGCCAAATTAGAATTGATCAACCACAAGGATATATGTTCTTCCATCAGTGGACTGTTTATTTGTAATTAAAAAAGACCAATCCAATCTGAAATAAGAAAAACAATACTAGAGATGCTGTGCTGTAACTGAACTTTAGTTTGTGTTGGCCAAGAACTATCAATTCTCTTTTTATTACAGTGTTTCTCGATTGCTAATACACTTTTAATGAAACTGGGGTCCACTTGATCTCCATCATAACCTAGTGAGCACAATAGTACTCTTTTTTGCAAAACAGTAAGTCATTTCTCATTGCTTTCACACACAATGCAAATGTTAAGCACATTTTTGCAAAACAGTAAACACAACTCTCTACAAAAGATGCAAAACCCAGTTGAGTAAATCACATCAAACAAAATTAAAACATTTGGTCACAGCTGATGCAAATTACGCCCATGAATGTGAACCTCTTCTGCACGTGTGCAAAACTTCTTTGCACAATTGTTCAATCAGCAATCTGTCCTTATTCATGCATAAGAGGTCACCTCTGAGTTGCTGTTTGCAAGAATGGACCAAGTAAGAGGCCGAGGGCAAGGGCAAGGACAAAGCAGAGGTAGAGGGGCTCATACAGGAAGAGGGGTTCAGATGCGTGGTGGTGGAGTAGCTCAAAGGGGAGTACAAAGAGCTAATGTTTCAGACGAAATTCATGCCACAGTTATTGACCATGTTGTCAATTATGGCCTTTCCATGAGAGAGGCTGGGCAGCGGGTCCAGCCCAATCTCAGCAGATCAACTGTGGCATCAACAGTAAGAATATTCAAGAATGAGAACAGGTAAGTTACAATGCTATACCACACTGTATTTCAGTATTACTCTACTGTATACAGTAAAATATATGTGTAAAACAGTTGTTCTGTCAATGCCCTTCATGTCACCATCAAAATGTCACAGTTTGTACATATTTACTGTATTTATACTGTATTTATAGAAGGCAACCACACGCTGGTGGCAGAGGTAAAGTCTTCACTGCGGCACAGGAGGCTGCCATAGTGGATATGGTTGTTGCCAACAATTTAGGGTTTGTCACTGTAATGCCTTTTCGTACAGTAAAACATTGCATTGCATGAAGCTGGAATATTTTACAGTGTATTTACTTTATGTATACATAAATACTGTGTTTCTATTGTATTTCTATCTTCGAGAATAATGTAGCTTGAAGCAAATGCAACACCCCATACATTCATTTATGTGGATGAAGCCGGCTTCAACCTTTCAAAAGTAAGGAGACGAGGGAGGAACCTCATTGGTAAGAGGGCCACAGTAAACGCGCCAGGGCAAAGGGGTGCAAACATCACCATGTGTGCTGCTATCTCCAGCGATGGTGTTCTTTGCCACATCCCTACAATTGGCCCATACAATACAGAACATCTCCTCAGATTTCTTGATACACTGCACCAGAGAGTGGTACAACCAGAAGAGAGAGGGCTGATGAGGCCTGACATGTCCCGCTTCGTCATCATATGGGACAATGTTGCTTTCCACCACTCCCGTCTGGTTACTGAATGGTTTGCAGCCCACCCACGAATGATGATGCAATTTCTCTCTCCGTACTCTCCTTTTTTCAATCCAATCAAGGAATTCCTCTCTGCGTGGAGGTGGAAAGTTTATGACTACTGTCCACATGACCAGATGTCCCTCCTAGATGCAATGAATGCCAGTTGTGTGGCAGTCACTGCAGAGGACTGTCAAGTGTTGATGAGCCATGCAAGGAGTTTTTTTCCTCGCTGCATTGCGAGGGAAAACATCCAGTGTGATGTTGATGAAAACATGTGGCCTGATCGACAAGAACGAATGGACTGAATGTGTCATTTTGGCCAACGTGTTTCAGTTTGGGGCTGCGTGTTAATTGTTTTGAAAAAGTGAATTCTATTTGGACAAATATGCTCAAGCAATCGAGAAAAACTATAAAACCGCACAAAATTATATCGTATGTTCATTTTTCTGATAGCTGATCATATGAAAGGAACCTATTTGAAAAATAACGTATCAGGCCATTTATATGAGAATTTGACCCACTTGGCCAGGTTCCTAAAGATATTTTTGATGCTGTGAGCATTTTTCTTTTCTGAAGGAAAAAAAAACACAATACATAACTCAAACAAATAAGGGCTACTTATAAGCACGTATGTTGTATATTTTTTGGTTTGATAATTCTCCTAGGTGCATTGTTCCTCAATGCAAATGTAAAAGCTATCAAGCCCACCATGTGCTGTATTCAGAAAGCATGCCAATATATGCATCTGTGTGCTAAGGCTTTCTGAATACATTCCTTTGTTGTTGTTTTTCTCAATCATAGTCTCTACTTTTTGGATTGGCTACTTTTTAGTTTGTTTATTTTCCAAAACATAAGAAAGACTGGTATCAAATGACTTCCTTATCCCACAGCACCATCATTTGGTTTATTTTATAATGAACACAAAAGGCAGACTAATGTTTGTTTTATGATGTGAATGTCATTGGGAGAAATGAATGCAGTCATGCAAGAGGAGAATCACTGTGAGTAAAGAATACCTCACCCTCAAAGTCCCATTGCTGCTTCAGGTATATAGTGATTTTTAAACTTAAAGAGAATGAGACTTATCTTCCCATCCCTTTAGCTTCATAAGGTTTTCCATAATACCATTTCAAATCCTGGAGGGGTAAATAGAACAGGACAGGATGTGGCTCACATTCTCTCAGGAAGCACTCAGGTTTTATAGACTATCTTTATTAAGCATGACAACCAACAAGCACCAACCAGAGCTGAGCTTATTAATAGCACTCAATCAAAGTAGGGATCATAAACATTACCTTGCCTTTACTTTCCAATCCTATTTTAAGTGACATAGAACAGTTGTGGCACGAGGCTCCACAAACACAGTTACATAATCATCTTGCTGGGGTCCAACAACATATATCTCATCATATATCCTTTAAAAAAATACTACATTGTTGCCAAGGTCTAGGAGTAAATTCTGATTGTTAAAGCTATAAAGTATATAAAATGCTGTCTGTTTGGTTGGTCGGCGCATTAGTGATGTGCAGTTCTTGAATGATTTGTTCTTTCTGAACGGCTCATTACAGTGAATCAAAGGAATCGTCAGAATTCTGTTTGAATTGATTGATTTGATTCACTGTATCAAACATGCTACGTGACATGAGCTCAGTTACCAGCCCAACAACTCATGAAATGATTTAGAAATGACTTGTTCTGAAATTTCCAACTCAAGTCTACTCAGAGCCCACATATGTACATAACACTTTTAAATTTTGTGTTATTATTTACTCCATAGCATTATAGCAGTTGGGGACATGAGGTGCATTAATTCAAGTGTCATCCAGCTACTAAAAAAAACAAGTTGAAGTTATGTAAATGTACCTTTCTACTAATTGTCAGATGTTTACTTATTATTTTGAACTGTGCGTGGTGCGTGCTGAGCGCTGCTAATTTCATAGTCAGGGCTGCCTTGCCTTTTGCTGTTCTTGTCTCTGATTCGTCGTAACCAAGTGGGTTTACATATTATTGTTGAAAAAGTTTTTAACCTTAATCCCAAATCTGCCATGTTGGCCCCAAATGCTCTATAGATTTGTACATTTTGCAAACCCTATGCTCTCATCTCTGTAAATCGCCTTGGAAAAAGGCGTCTGCTAAATAAACAAATAATAATAAATAAACAATTTAGGCACTAAATAGAAGATGACTAATGACACTTTTTAAAATTGATTTTGCTGTGAAACAGGAATGTTAATATAACTGTCCTCTGCCTTTGGCAAAGTAATACTTTTACACAGTTTTGTGGGGAACTAGATAGGAGACCGTTGAGAAAGGTACTACATGTAGAACTACAAAACAGCATGTTACTTGTCAAGCATTTTAAATTGGCAGGGATGGGGTTAATTTCCCCTACCTGCCTGGGTTTATTATGTTCAGGTGGCTGGGGTTGATTAGTTGATTAAATGATTAACTTAATTAATGATCAATCAGCACCCAGCCACCTGACATAAAAGGAGGCCTCTGCTTCTCATTTAGGAGGAGGGAGCTGAGGAAGCAGGTTGGTGTTTGTGGGTTTTTGTGATTTGTGAATTCTACATCCAGTGAAGGCATTGCCCAGCCTGGAAACCTTTATTTTTTTGTTTAAATCCCTTTATTTTGCCCTTGTGCACTTTTATTTTGCGTTATTTATAAGAAAATAGTTATTTTTTTGAACTTCAGACTGTCCCTGGGCCTCTACCCACTCGCCAGCCTGCCACAAGCATACACAATTCAACAAGGTAGTGCTTATCCAATTAAGGCACTTGTGTGCTGGAGTACAGGGTGTATCATATGACCTGGAGGTTGCTGTGGTTTGAATCCAGGTCAGGCTCAGCTTAAGGTTTACAGGCAGCTCTGTACTGGCCTTTAACTTCCTGTGGGTTGGAAGGACAATCATCTGGAACAGATGACCTCATTGAGCAGATGGACTTCTTTGCATCACCGAATCTCAGCGACCCTACTGGTCAGATGTCCCACAGGTCCAGACTTCCCAGACTGGGCCCTTGGCTCCAGGGAATATTAGCTTGGTAACATCTGTTGCTTTGGTTCAGCAGGTGAAAAGAGACGATTGACTTGACAGTGACAAAGGAGGTTTGAATTTGAAGTGGATATTTCAAACTGGGTTGATGGGAGCACATGGGGCAATGCAGAAATCCCTGTGGGCCACCAGTCAAGATCGACAACTCACTATAAACAGGATTTGAACCAGCACACAGGAAGACTGATGATTGTAAGACACTGACAATTACTTGGAGTGGATTGCCACATTTTCACAAGCCCTTTGTTTCAATTCTGCATGAACTAAAGGTGGGATTAAATCATTGGCAAGTACAGAATACATTGCAGGTTCTGGTGTAATTTATATGGTCCAGTGGTTGAAGAAACAGGCTTGTAACTAGGAGGTTACAAATCCTAGCTCAGCTACTGATTCACTGTGTGACCCTGAGCAAGTCACTTAACCTCCTTGTGCTCCGTCTTTCAGGCGAGACATTGTTGTAAGTAACTCTGCAGCTGATGCATAGTTCACACAACCTAGTCTCGTACCTTGTAAAGCGCTTTGTGATGATGGTCCACTATGAAAGGCGCTATATAAAAATAAAGATTATTATTATTATAATGAGGGATAGAAAATGTGTGGGTCCTTCTCCTCTTTCAAAGAGTTAAGTCACCTGTCTGTACTGCAGAGTAACTAACTGTTTCAAGTTATAACCTAACCATTGACCACAAATTGAAAGAGCTATAACCTTAGGAACATTTACAACATCTATCCAGCACAGAACTATCTGCTGAACAAAAGCAAAACATGTTTTAACCAACATTCGATGGTCATGACCTTAGAGTGAAGGGTGCCCTTTACTTTGTTTATGCTGTGAATAAAGTTTCCCATTAACATACGGATAATTAACCTTACTGAAAGACAAAAGAAACTGTAAACATAAGGCCAGACAAAGAAAAGATGGCTCCAGCCTTTTCTTGTTGGATATCAGGAGACGTGCCAGGATCAATACTTGCACCATTTAGAATGATCAATAGAGTACTTCTGCAAGACTTCTCTATCAGACAGCCTAAAACAATCCAAGAAAGCAATCACTTCTTTTTTAGCTGTTTAACTCACAGAAACTTCTATAACAACAAAATAAGTCTCCTATAGATATACAGGCTTTATACATACCAGACTTGAAATAATGACTGAAAAAAAGAATTGTGGGCTGCTTTGTAGCTTAAAACATGTTTTACTGCAGATTAAAAAGTAAATACTAGTCCTATCTATTGTTTAGGTTGTTGCATGGCAATATCACTATGTTAGGAAAATTAGACAGCAGATTGACCTTTAATCAAATTCATTTTCAAAATGTAATTACAGTTAATAGATAAGTAGTATTTAGACATACATTTTATATATGCTAAGACTGTGTTATTACATTTTTAATCAAAATACATGACATATTTTCTCATGGTAGCATGACTAAAAAAACAAGTAATTCCTAATAGACGCTTCTAGGGGCTATTTTTTTTTTGCATAAATATTTCATAGGTATTCATACAAAAAAGAAATTTGAGTTGACATTCTGTAAACCGATTACAAATTACCTAACTGTATCTCTTTATTAATAAAGCATGTAAACTCAAAAGATTGAAAGGTTTGAAAGGTCCTTTTAATGACATTTATTTTGTAAGAAGTGTCCCTATAGCTATAGTAAAAATACTAGCAATGCACTTCTATAATAAGTGTATTTTCCCCTTCAAACTCTTAAACCCCAGTTCTACTTTCTTCTTTGGGAGAAATGTTTTTGACCTCACAAATAAGAAGCTCATTCTCTTGTGGAACAAAGTTGCTTCCCTTAGAAGCCAAGCACTGACAGCTACCTCCGCTCCACTGAGTTGTAAATTCACAGCACGCCCCAGTGTGGGCATTAACCTGGCTGCAGGGAAACTGGCTGCTTCTCCTCACTGTCCCTCTGCAACAGTCACTGCAAACAGTGCCGTATGGGGCGGATGCCTACTTGAAAAGTCAACTTTTCAAGGGTATTTAAAAAGAAAAGATCCATAGCAAACTTCCCCTGATACTTTTATTTGAGGAACCTGTTTTAAAATTGCTATACAGACAGAAAGTAAGTAAGTATATGGAAATCCTCAAAATGGTATTTTAATATCAAGTAAAACAGGCGTGTTTGTAACAATCATGGGATTTATGTTAATATGCAAGCGCATCTGCTTGCTGAGCAAAAGAAATCAATCTGCGAGGAACAATAAAGAACTAACATTACCAGAACAACTAACTGTGAAGCTGAATGTATGTGAAGTGAAACAGTATAAACTAAAAGACAACTTACAACTTTTCCTGTTTTTTTTTTTTGTTATAAAAATGCTGAATCTAACAAAATATAGCATTTCGCATAAATATATAAGATACACCAAAGCTAGAACAGTTTCTGTTTTCTAAAAATTTAACTTACAAAAAAGAGAGGAAGAAGGCATACAGTACGAAGATTAAGGAAAAGATTCCTTTAGCAGGATTTGTATCATGGACTGGACCAGAAGCCAAGGAAAATGAGACAGTGGAACAGTGCATTTCAATATGTGCTAGCCCACCATTTATGGGAGTATGAATTGAACAGTGACTCAGTCAATGGAAAATTGTTTGTTACCTTCTGTAAGTAGGATACAAATTAAAAGTTTGTGACAATTGAAATAAGAGACATTGAAAATAGTATGTGATAACACGCTCTGTCCTTTCTGAGCATTCCTCAACTCCTCTGTTCATTAGAAAATTAGTTTTTAGTTCTAAAATTATACACCTGATTGGAGAAACACATATTTTTCCCATTTAAATTCTATTAACAGATGTTCAGGTTTTCAGGGCACTCTACAACATTGACAAACATGCTTAATATCTTTTTACACACGTTCAAATTCTTTGTAAAAATGTGCCTAGTGCCAAGAGTTTCTATATCAGGACAGCTTCAAAATAAACAACACCACTGGGAGATCTGTCGATTATTAATAGTACACTATTCAAGCACTGCTAATGGAGATTGACTTAAAGCTACAGGGAAATGCATGACTAATTACAGAGAGATGTGCTGACCAAGTCTTTCCCACCATTCAGATTTTTGATGTTCATGTGCCTCATTAAAACCTTTAATCTCAAACAAGATTAAACATATTTCCTTTTCTTTTTTTCTAATGGGTGTACTGTAGGATGTACAATATGGGTCCAATTGCTCAACAAAAAGCCAAGATGGTTGCTGTGTTGACTGGATTGAATCTATCTGGCAAACATTTACATGACGGATAATCACTCTCTAAAATTCACAGGAATCGTGTTGCAGAATCTGAAATCCCCACAACAGTTCTTGGATCTTCATAGTCAGACACATATGATTGTCCAGGTTTATATACTATATATATAAATAATATTATATATGGTATATAATATCATATATATATATATATAATATATATAGGTATATACGTGGTTATTCATTTGTGCATCTGCAATACCTGTCAGCTTTGTAGAGTTATTGCTATGGAAGCTCAGCCTGTCATGTATTACTTTATTAATTTAGGTTAATTAATGTATAAAGGAGTTTGGGAGTTGCAGGTCTGAGCAGACAGCTCATTTTAACTTGAACAGTCTCAAGCAGCAATTAAAGCAATCCTTCTCTAATCCCACCCATTTCACCTTACAACACAGGGTTAGGCTTCCCCAGTCTGTATTTGGGATGATTCAAATGATTTACAAAGCACACATGTGGGTGTGAAACACCATGCTAGTCTGGTTACATTTTCCCTACTAGCTCCAAAACTATTTTAAATGAGAGGTTGATCTCTGTTGGTTCAACCAGGTTAAATAAATTTGAGGGTTAGCACCTGTATTATTTACTGGAGTTTAGATTTACATTACATTTCTGGCACTACCATTTAAAACAATGACAACTGGAAGAACAGCTGCTGTTTCCCTCTTTTTGAAGGGCAGCAAGTCCAATAAGACACTACAGCGAGTTTGCATCTGATCAGCAGTCAACTGCACAGTTGGCAGCAAAGGATCTATGATAATGTGCCTCCCCTCAAGCGCCCTACGCCTAGTCGACTGTGAAACAGTTTCTCAGCCCCAAGTAGCTCCTATCTGGATGCTGTCCAAACCTCAGGACCTGAGCTGGTTTTAAGCCTGAGAGGTAGTAACCATGGGGTTTTGAACTTCTAATTGTTGGATGCAAAGTGGTAAATATACTGGTTCTCTTGAGTGTACCAAAGGCACCTAATGAATATTCAATTTCATTTTTTTTTTTCATTCCATACAGAATTAAAATTTATGGAGCAACCACATGTCAGAAGTTACATTTACCTGACAAATTTATGGCTACCCGCCTACAGCAAAAGAAAAATAATGCTTGTAATTGGGGTGTGTCAATTACTCTGAGTTGTTATTTCCTGTTTCGATTCCAACTGGGATTCTTAATTAAAGCCGACATAACTCTGTGAACGATGCAGCAGGCTTTGCAACTCAGTTTCCGTGTAGATTTCGTATAGTATGCCTTTGGAGTAGTTATCTTTAATGTTCACATCTTCAAGAAAGAGTGATTGTGTAGTTCATATTGACCTATCTGAATTAAAAATCATACTGTAGCAGTGCAGTAGAAAGCACTGCACATGAAAATGCAGAATTAAAATGTATTTGTTTTATTATTTTTGAAATATGACGGCGTAGCCATGTTATTGTGTGTTTTTGTATTTATGTAAATATATGTATATGTGCCCGCACCTGTGCATATTTATGTTTATATGTTGCGTGTTGTGTGTTAATGTTGGTGTATAGTCATTGGTACACGGGATATAAATAGGTCTGTGTAACATGAGTTATTTAAAATGAATATTTGTATTGCACAGCACTTCATGTGCAGATAAAATGTAATAATATGTGAGCCCGGGAGAATGATTTACTAACAATCGAGTCTTGGTACAGCTGCATAAAAACAGCATGTTTTACTCACTTGGGGGGTGTTCAGAAGTGGAAAACGTGAGAGCGAGAGGAGAGAGAAATTTAAAAGTAAAAGAATATATAGGAATAAATATGACAGAGAGAAGCCGTAGCTTGTTTTGTTTTGCAGGATCCACTTGAAAACCTTGTGTAGAAGGTGCGCATCTCTCAAATTAAGTGATTAGTTTGTCACCTATTTAAAAAGCCTACAGCTCTCCCTGTTCGAGATGGGTGTTCGGAGGAGAAAACAGGACAGTGAGAGAAGACGAATTGGAAAAAGTAGTAAAGAAACACGCAAGGATCAGTGCAGGCAGTTGCCCAGCCTGACCTTAGTGCTATTTGTGTTTGTGACTTGTTTTTGTTTAAAACTTTGTTTTGCTCTCTGAGCAGTGTTTTCTGTTTATTTATTTATTTATTTATTTATATTTATTTTTATTTTTTTATTTATTTTATTAAATACATTTTGTCTTTGCCAACTATTTTTGTTATTTTTTTCCAATTTGAAATGCCTAATTATTATTTGGACTCAGCTCCCGGGCAGCTAACAGGCAAGCCCGCAGGCGCCCATGCAGACTTACAGGAGCTGCTGGTGCGTGGTAAGCCGAGGACACCCTGGCCGACCTAAATCCTCACTCCACCTCAGCGTCGCTAAGCCAATTGAGCGCTGCCTCCTGGGAACTCACGCCCACGGTCGGCTGTGGAATAGCCCAGACTTGAACCGGCGACGTCCAGGCTATAGGGCGCATCCTGCTCTCACCCAGAGCACCTTTACTGGATGCGTTTTCTGTTTATTAAAACTGTTTATTTTATTTGTGTTCTTTAAAGAAAATAAACGGCGCTGCAAAGCTTTTGGCACCACAGTACTTTGTTTGTTTTTGTTCCTGCATTCTGGCCTGACGTCACCACATCAGCCAACCCTGTCACACACACTTATCAGTAATATCTGTCACCACTTATTCTAGCTTAACCACTTGAATTTTATCTATACAATTATTTATACTATCTTTCAGCAGATTTCTTACAAATGTACTTTTGCAACGCCTCATTGTCACAGTAATCACTCTAGAGAAGAGAGTAAATAATGAAAGATTTTTAAATTGTTTTAGACATGTTTCTGGAAAGGCACCTCCATCAAGCTGGGTAACTCTATGACTCATTTTAAAACGAGCTGTGCTATGGTGTATTGTGTGTGTTTTATTTATTATAATGTGTATCCAAGATAGACAACTGAAATGCCACACCTAGTATACAATGAGGTACAGTGATACGTAAATTGTAAGTCTTGTAGCGAATATTTACTGCATAGGGTTAGTATATACATTAATTATAGCATCTCAAAAGAAAATATTATCTAACTTATCAGTCAATGTAAATACATTCAATTAAAATACCAAGATTAATATATATCTTTAATATATCCTTTTTATATTCATAGTATATAGCTAATTTAATATTTTGAACAATATTCCCCATCAACTTAACTGGTATCATATCTTAACAGTGCTTTTAAAATGCAAAAATAAAAGCAGATAACTCTGTTTAACTACTTTTGTTTATTTCAGTGTTACAAAAGTTCTATGCACCAAGAAATTCAATAAATTCTCATATATCGTATACTCCCATTAATCTGTGTTTCAGTAATTTCTGTTTTGATAATCTGTGCATTTTAATACAGTACATTATCAAAATGCATTAGTGTAGATGCAGACATCATTTAATTTAATTCAATTAAATTGAGTACAATATAGTGCAAGCCAACGGATAGTACTGTATTGTAGTTACTGAAACCAGTGACAAGCGAACAGAAATCAGATTTAAGACTCTCTCAGCCTGGCAGTCTGAATATGAAGAGCAGAATAATTAAAGACTGTGACTTTTTAAAAGCAGCTCTCTCTGCCTCTGAACATTGCTGATTATGTACAGTATATATTTTGATCATTGTTGAGACAAGCACGTGTTCCTCCCAGCAGGTCAGATGGCAGGCTGGAAGCTTTCAAAGGCCTCCCATCCTTATTGTTTGGATGTGACCAGAGCTGATGTTAAAAGCCAGTTTATTGAGAGAATTGAAAAGCAGACCATCGAAAAACAGACAGTTCTTACAAATTCTCCAATCGCATAGCTACATCCAAGACCCAATAGCTTTGCAACATTCAATGAATTGGTTAATTTGAAAATAATCAGAACTGATCGTTGTCTGTTAGCATACCACTCAAAATTTCAATGTCAACAGATACCTTCAATCCACGAATGGGCCAGTCGCTTTGAAGAACCATCCAGACTAATTACCTTAAGCAGACCATTTCTGTTCATTCAAAACAATAAAACCAGCTCGTCCACCCAGTCTTTGAAGTTAGCATAAGTGGGGTATTTTCCTGTTTAGGAAGAGACGACAGTCTGAGAACAGAATTCTCCAGTACAATGGTGTAACAGGGGGAAGTATTACATGTGTGGGTCGTCACTGAATCACAGTGTGATAGGGAGCGAGAGTATCCCTCCCAACCCAAGCAGGCACTAAGCAGAGGCAATTGCATGCCTGTGCTGAGAGCAGCCGGCTTGAAGGCTGGGGCAAAAATGGAAGTCGGCAGTCTTGGCGCAGGGCGGAATGCCCATATTAGGGGACGAGACCACTGTGTTCAGGTGAGTTGCATTAGACAGTGGGCAGGTGTGTCAAGTCACGCTGATCACGGGGTGGAGTCTCCTGATATATAAAGGCTGTCATTCTGTGAGTGCAGGTTTTTTTTTGAGGTTAGATGTATTTCTGTTAGGATTTTATTTTTGTCAACCATTTCAATTCCTTTGGCCTGTGAGCCCTTTTTGAATAAAGTACACACCGACTACCATTGCTGGTATCGGGGCTGTTTGTACCGAACCCATGCCTTAGTGATGTCATTTCTACCACCGCACTCATCACACTATCACAGGAAGACTCAGAGCATTGGGTGTTGACACGCCACACAGGCACACAGATTTAATCAACACAAGCCGCTAGGGTACCAGCAGTGGTAGCCCTAGTGTCAGATTCACTAAAGAAAACAAAACAAAGCTAAAAAGTTTGCCACACAAGGCAAGCACTAGTCTTACTGCTTTTGCTGTCGAAGTCCTGGCCTCCCAGCGACTGTGGGTCGTTGTGACGGGCCGGGCTGAGCAGAGCCTTCACAGGCAACGTCTCGCAGTTGATGGGTTCGGTAGTAGTTATATGGCAGAGCAGACACTCTTCTCCTGGATGTAAACAAAGCGCTCCTCTGTGTAGCATGGCAGTACAGTCACCTCGAGCTGTGGCATAGACACCCTTTGAGATGCGCACAGCCTCCCTGGGCACACCCCCCAGCCAATCCGGACCTCTCGATCAGCTCAGCGCCAGGCGAGCCTACGTGCTCAATTGGTTGCCTAGCAACATGTCTCCTGTTACACGTCCCAGCTGCATACATTCGCGCAAGAACCAGCGACAGGTTTCTCCCCGTCACAAATGGTTTCATTTCGATTTGGTCAAATCCTTTTAACTTATACCATACATTTAAACCTCAATAAAATCATTTATCCGTCACAGTCTGACTTTTTGGATTTAGAATTGTTCTTTTAAGTGTATGTTGTGATACATAAATGGTATACTAAATGGGTCTGATGAATGGCAATGCAATTATGAACCAATTCATATGGCAAATGACTAATGTGCTTGAACGCAAGTCATTTTAAGCTTTACATTCAGAAGTAGCAGAGAGCTAATCCCTGGCCTCTTTCCTGCTAGGCATTGTCAGTCAGTAGAGCTGCAAAGTATAAATGTCGGGGCATCTGAACAATTCCACATCAATACACATCAGATCAGTGTTTCCCAAGGCGGCCACAAGGATGGATTTCTACGGCCACAGCAGACTCCCAGTAACCTTTAATCAATCTTTCAATCGTGCTGATAAAAGAAACGGCTATGCTGCTTCTATTCAGCCCCTCTCACTGCTGTTGTCATGGTTCAGGCTGCTTGCATTCAGGTCCCTTCTACTACTACACTTCGTGTTACCTTTTATTGGATAGCTGTAATAAAGAGTGCAGGCACCAGTGAGTGTTGCTGGCGTCACTCTGCAGCCACAACATCTTTTTGCTTGAGAACCATAGGCTATGTTACTTCGACAGCATCCAATTATGTCATCAAACTGCACCAAACTTTGCATAGAGACTGTCAAGCCCTTTGTGAATGGGGAGGTATATGACCAACCAACCCCAGACATTGAATATTCTATAGCAGTGGTCCTGAGGAATCTTAAAGGGTTGCCTTATAAAGCGGATTCTTTCTTGATGCATTTTTGTTTTTTTAAAGGCATTTAAAAGAAAAAAAAATTTCTTTTTTTTTACAACACAAAGAAAAGAATATAATCTATATATATATATATATATATATATATATCTGTGTAAAAAAGACTCTCATCAGGCAGCTTCTTGAAGGATCCCAGGGTGTCAGCTTTAACAACATTATTGAGGAGTTGGTTCCAGACTCCCACAATTCTCTGTGTAAAAAAAGTGCTTCCTATTTTCTTTTCTGAATGCCCCTTTATCTAATATCTATCTGTGACCCCTGGTCCTTGTTTCTTTTTATCAGGTCGAAACAGTCCCTTGGGTTGACATTTATTTGATCTTACAAAATAAAATAAATGTTTTGTAGGGGTGACAATTTAGTAGTTTGTTTTGGCAAAGGTTTGAAATTAATAATAAAAAAAAATTCACTATGCAACCTGAAATACGTTTGTATAGCACTTTAAAGACAGTGTGGTAAAAAAAAATAAAACGCTTGGCTGCAAGAGGTTAACTTGCAGTAGTACTTTCACTGAAAACTAATTCCACGAAAGCATGAGCATGTTTATGTGTCAGCTCCCTCTGAACAAATAAATCTGTAAATGTTTCTAAAATATAACTTGTATTGCTGCAATGTGAGGTTTAACCTTAAGCAAATAAACAAGTCCCTTTAGACTTTACACAATACTGGGCATGCCATATCTAGCAGTGCACCAGTAATTATAATTAAGTAAATCTATGAAATAAAAAAAATAACTCTCCATCTGTGTTGCATCTGTAGTCCAGCTTTAAGTCATATTTGCGTTCAGTCTTCGTGACTGGGCAAAGGCCCTGCACACTGAAAAGTATGTGTTTTGTGGCTGGCAACCAGCATGTCTCAGCTGTGGAAGCACAGCCTGGAGCTAAGAGGACCTCCTTTGCACGGCCACATGGTGTAAATTGGATTATTGAAATGTATTAATTAAAACCAAGTCTCGCCCAGGACAACTGGAAGCTGCTAGAAATGGCTTATTTTTCTAACTGAGATTGTCACCACTAACCTTTGACCAGACATTGTCTTGTGGTCTGGATCAGCACACCTTGTTCACCTGGTAGAGTTAACAGTGCCATGGGAAGATGTTGTGGATGAGGCGTATGGGAGGAAGAAACTTTGGTATGCTCAACTAGCTGCTGAAGCGGAAGAGCGAGGATGGAGAGTCCGGGTTTACCCAGTGGAGGTGGGTTTTCGAGGATTTGTGGCACACTCTACAACACGGTTTCTCACAGATGTCGGGTTCAGTGGCCAAGAGTTGCGTCGCCCACAGTGAAGAACTTATCTGAAGCAGCAGAAAGGAGCAGCAACTGGCTGTGGTTGAGACGGAAAGATTCTGGATGGGGTTCTCTAGCACAACAGAAAGAAAGCAACGCTGATGTACAAGTAAGTAAGCTGGGCTGAGCTGAGTGGGGGGTGAAGGGGGGTGATGCTGGGACGCCAGAATCACTGTTGAGCCCTCTTGAGGTGTCGTGGGCTAGTCAACGAAACACAGAGGATGGAAGGTGCCTACTTGAAGACCCCAGAGATGTAGCCTAGTTAGCTCAATCCAGACAGTTGTCATGCTGATGAGCTGGGGAGACTGCACTGGGTTGATCCCCGGAGCCAGCATCGCAGCCGTTGTGTGCGCTGATGCGCTGGGGAGACAAAATGAGCTGATCCCTGGAGCCAGCATTACACTTCAGCAATCAACACCAGACAGAAGGATATCTACATCATCAAATGGAAAACAATGCAAATGGATGGAGATGCAGATGGATCACATTAGTTTACTGCAAAGCTACGTCTTAGTTGGTGCTTATCTTGGTGAGAGCCGAGTTCAAATCAACATGAAGTTCAACATCTACTCTCATGTAATGGAAATCATGAGAAAAGTGTGGAATGTAGATAAGTGGGAATGTAATTACTGATTACAAATTACCTTTGGTCACACCCTATAAAAGGGGAACAAAATAAATGTTTCTTGCCGAAGGAGATGGTTCAGAGAAGCAGTTTTGTCAAAGAGAAAGAGAAAGAATCTTAGGTGTGTAGGAGGATTTTTGTTTGCAGTGTTTACTGTTTCAAGGGCAAAGACCAACCTTGATCAGGACGCTACACCACAGTCTTAAACGACAATATTGGGGTATGAAAAACTCAAACACTCAACTCCCTCAAGCCGCCACACTATATGTCTAGCCAGCGCATGCAGTTCCAAGGCATTTTTCATTGTGATACAATCACATTCTGTTTAATGATGCATGAGGAACAGCATTAAAAGGAGCATAGCTTAGATTTGTCATCAATTATAAAACCTTATATTCTCACTGCCCAGTCATCTTTTAATCACAACAGCTGTGAAGATCCTTTTAGGAAAAGGAAGCCATTTGTTTGATTACCATTACTAGAATTTTCACCTGCAATTTTATGCTCTGTTAATTTCAAACAATAAAAATGTACATTTTAATTTATTTATTTATAATAAAAATTAACACGCGCACTGTTTGATTACAGGGAACACAAACTTGCAAAGAGGGAAATCTTTAAACATTTAACTCCTAAATAAGTCTTGAGTTAAAAAGTATACAATAGCACCTGAGATGTAATGCATTGCACAGCATTTTAGAGACAGCCAGTGAATTACCTTCCTGAAGTTTCCAATTTTTTTCTAGTGCTGAATGGAGCAACCTTTTACCAGTTACACAAACAGATCAATCAAAAATCTATTTGTGCACCTCCAGTTGGCACAGAACATGGGTGAATACTTTGTGTCATGGATTGATATGAGTTTGATTTCATTTAGGACCAGTTTGTCCACAAGAATCTAACAGCTGTTGTGCTTGGAAAGTCAACTAACTTGATAGCACACTTTCTGCAAGTCTAGAGTTCAGAAATTAATACAATGCATACTGTACAAACTGACTCTTGCCATTCTTTTCTACTTTCAATCTGGAATATATTGACATAAAATACATTAGAAATGCTGAGCAGTTGATTCAGTAAAGCTCACTCTGTAAAATTAGTAGGGAGAAAATGATCTACACTACCTAAATTAAATGTGGGTATTTTGGCATTGCTGTGTTTTGTTTGTAGGATTGCCTATTGCAGTTACTCTATCCATCAAGGACTAGAATGGGGCATTGAACTTTATATTACTTGGCTTGGGCATCAGTAGAGGTCAGTATCACACCTCGGTTCATGCTTTGTCTGATGTCCAGGAGAAAAACTCTGAATTCATGCAGATTACCAGGATATGGTCTCTTGTGATGGAGTTGTTTGTCAAGCTGTTAAATCTGGATAACATTCCCACTTCTAAATTTGGCAAATGACGAATAATTGTCATCTGACATGCCGGTATAACACAAATGAATGTTCAAAAGGAAAAGTTTGTACAGTGAGCATTTTACCACATTTGATTTAATACAAATTGCTATGTAAAACAAAGTTTTTTTTCTATAAAACACTGTGGTTTCGTTACCGTGATCACACTCAGAGTTACTTTAATTCTAGCATCCATCAATAATCAGTGATCATAAAAAGTTACCAATCTGACCCTCAGAACAGAATAGGATGGCTTGAACTAAACTGAAGTCCAACATGGCCCAATGAGCTACAACAAATACAGTTTTGCCTTGGCCCCTTGATGCACTTGCCTTTCTGTGGCACAGATATTGTTTTTTTGTAATCCAGTAAGTCTGATTTATGACAGACATACAGAAGGTCATATAATTTCACCTTGTGTCCAGAAGAGCTGACGGTGTATAATGTCAGACAACTTCTGAAAGAAGGAACACATATATCCAGCATCTAATGTATGCTATATTCACTGTCTCTATATCTAGTTGGCCAAAAGACTTTGTGACTGTCCAAAAGAGCACTGTCCAACAGGGGTGTGGCAGGCTGGTGAGTGGATAGAGGTCCAGAGACAGTCTGAAGTTCAAAAAAAGTAACAATTTTATTATAAATAAACACAAAAATAAACATGCACAAGGGCAAAATAAAGGGATTTAAACACAAATAAAGCAATACAAAAAAACAAAACTTGCATAATTAAGGTTTCCAGGCTGGGCAATGCCTTCACTGGATTCAAAATTTCAAAAATACGAACAATCAAAAATATAAACAACCAAAAACTACCAACCTGCTTGCTTCACTCCCTCCTCCCAAATGAGAAGCAGAGGCCTCCTTTAATGTCAGGTGGCTGGGCGCTGATTGATCGTTAATTAACCTAATCAACTAATCAACCCCAGCCACCTGAACATAATAAACCCAGGCAGGTAGGGGAAATTAACCCCATCCCTGCCAATTTAAAAAGGGCAGAGCTTTGCTCTGCCACAAGGGGATAAGCATTAAACATTACCAGCTACAGATAGACATATACAATTCTATTTATTTAATCTGCATAACCTAAAAACATCCAGTAAGTTATTTATTTAGTTGACCCAACCTGAATTATACAGAGAAGGGGTGTGTGGCAATGTGCTGTCTGCTTTGGTTCATGGCCCTTGGATCTAGCTCTAAAATTGGGCAACTCCCAATGTGAATAGCCATAAACAACAAGAAAGAGCTAGGACTGACTGTCAGAGATTTCAAGGGAAAGGGTTTTTTAGATCTGCAAGGACTGCTCAGGGATAACCTGCATTCCCCAGAAAGGAATCCATATTACAAAGGAACATGCACTGGTAGTGGAATTTTTAGATCCTCCCACAAAGCAGAAGGCTGGTGTTGGAAGACGGCAAAACTGAATGAGAATCATGTGAGAGGGACAGTAGATTTTATAAAAGGCGAGGCTTACCCAAGTGGTATTTAGGATATTTCTAGAGACATTTCTAGATTATGTTTAAGTGCCCTCACATAGCCATATCAAATACTGTCACATCTGCACCTATACAAAACTGGATTAATGGTTCACAGTAAAGCAGTCAGCGGTTTATTGGCAGAGTCACCACATTACATGTTACAATTCATAGTTTATTTCCAAGATGTCAAAATAAATCATTTGAGGCTATCTGGACAATCAAAAGTCGTCAATCAGGGGAATTCGGTTTCATGTGTGCTGAAACTGAAAGTAGCTTTACAGAAAGAGCTTCACTGCACCCAATGATAAAAAGGGTAAGGCCATACAGTTAGCACCCCAACTTCCATCTCATAATCATTTACTTTACTCTAACACAAGAAAATATCATATTGGTCATATTATGATTTTTATTTTTATTTTTTGGTAATAGAAAATGTAGTAATATTACTCTGGCTTCAAGTAAATTCTTGAGTAAATAGCACCTAATACATGCTGCTATAATTTCTCAAATGGTCTCAGATTCTCCTATATGAGAAACGCACACATTCTGGTAAAGGTGAATGTGGCAGGACAGAAGCCCCGCTGGTGTAATTAGGGTGCGAGGGTGTAAGGTTTGCAGGAATGGGGTTAAATTTGTCCCTGCTGGCAATCACAGATAATTGAGTGCTAACGGGAGTGGTCACGTGTATAAAAAAGAAGCAAAATCCTTTGTTTGTTGGAGGCGCTTGTTGGGAGTGTGGAGTGTGGAGTGTGGAGTGTGGAGTGTGGAGTGTGGAGTGTGGAGTGTGGAGTGTGGAGTGTGGAGTGTGGAATTTGGAGTGTGGAGTGTGGAGTGTGGAGTGTTTGCACTGTAAGTTTTGTATTATTATGCAACGTGGTAGTGAAAGCTAATGCCCAGCCTATAAATGCGTTGTTCTTTTGTTTAAACCTTTTATTTTGGCACTGTCACAGTGAATTAGATTGTTTTATGGTGATCTATTTGAAGCTACTAGAGAAGAATATTTATCCAACGCTCACTGCAGACATCGCAATGCTACCTGTCTTAAAGTCGCATGAAGGATGAAGTCGGTATTGAAAGCACGTCAGTCATAAGAAAAGCAGTGACTGGTACTCAAATGCGAGCCAATTCGTCTAGCTTGTTTGAGTTTGAAAGAAAGTAAGTTAGAATGAAAATAAAAGGCAAACATTTAAAATGTTTCAGACTTTTTTTTTATTGAGAAATATACTGTAAAGCCATAAATATTTGAGACCAAAATACTTGGCGAATCACACCCATAAAACTTATTTTGCTGCAGAAATGTTGGCAACCTGATGCAATATACAAAGTATGTATTATTAGTGGAATTTGATTTCATGGCAAAAATGTGTGCAGTTTTTTTTTTCATACACAAAAACAAAAATGTATTGCTACTAGAAGCAACTCATGTTTCTTCAGTGAAAATTGCAGTACATCATGTTCAACAATTTCATTGTTTATAAATGCTATTAAAAAATGTGACATTAAAATTCAAATACACGTTAAAAATAATATGTGCCTCTTTTATATAAGATCATGTGATATCTACAACGTGATGGTAATACATCTCTGATAAGATTTACTGAAAAATGTTGATAGCTGTATATACATTAAGTGTGTTACCTTACAAGATCTTAAAAACTACATAGGCATTCAAAAAGATACATTTTGAATCATCATATTCATCACAAGGCATTTAATACTCTATGCTAACAAGTTTTCTAGGTGACTGCTAAGGCAACATTACAAAGTGCTAGACATGTTTAATTCTCATATAATAGAGGTTACTGACTAGAAGTCCTCCCTAGGTGCTCATGGATATGTTGAGTTAGCAAAGGAAATCTCCTTCCAACTACTTATTATGAGACTGTCCAATCTACCTAATATGATGCAGGATACAACATTAGCTCTATATACAGTAGGCTGTTTCTATAGTAAACCCTTAACATAAATATGCATGACGCTGTCAGTCAGAAAATTTGCTTGTTTATAGCGTACGTGGAGTAGTTCTGTTTTGTGGTGTAAGCTGGTGGACTGTGGTGCCAGTGGTTTATCAGGATGTGTCAAGGGATTAATGATGGTTATTTCTGAAGAAAGCAAGCCCAGTAGTGGTTTTATATTGGCTGTTACTACAAGGCAAAAAAACTAGAGACTATTCTTGATACAGGCGCACTTGAATGAGCATTTACTATACGTCAAATCGAAACAGAGGAATAGAACACTGAAACCATAGCAACACAAACAACTGTGTCTTGATAACAGGGAGCAAAGCCAAGGTTGAAACCACAGACATTTAAATTATTTTGCTCAAGATCTGGAAGATGAGTTTTTCACAATTGCTGAAGAACCTGAATGAGATATTATCTGCTGACCTGAGTTAGCACAGCTGTTCTTTCTGTAGAACTGGCAATGATCTTGTTTATGATGTAAAATGTACTGGATTAGACTCCTGTAGTTCCAGCATTTGTCCTCCTCCATAAGTTTTATGCAGGATGATTTATTTAAATTGTAAATTTTTTGTATGTATATTATTGGTGAAGAATGTATTTTATTACAATTATTGCTTTAGCATGCTGGAAAATACCCTCCCACCAATAATATTTGGGGTTTCCAAATCCTTCTTTTTGTGCTTGGAAACACTCAACAGTGTTATTACTGCTTTTCAGCAGCACCACTGCGATACCCAGTCAATCGTACCCATAGCAAGAACTGAAGTTTTACCATCCAGATACAATAAACTCCTGTACCAAAAGCATATCAGCACTGGGCTGAAAATGCACGTTTGGCATAACATATGCATCTTTTAGAACTGAATATCTAAGACCTATATAATGGATGGATGTACATGGCAGAGAATTTTTATATAAATATTGGTCGCGTTTTATTTTAAGGATCACTTTTTTTTGTTTATTAACTTTAACAAACATTTTTCCTTTTGAGGTAATGGTTTTGCATTAAGATCTTTATAAACTAATGTAAAGGACAGTGTTGTGTGATGCACTGCCTTTACAGATTACGTCCCCTGTCGTGGAGATGAGGTGAAAAGCTCTATAACCACGAATGCAGATGAGCCCCCTCTCGTCTGCATTGTGGTTAAGACGGCTGCTAATAAGAACCTGATTTCATTTACTAAACATTACTACAGTAACAATTTCAACCGATTTCAAATGTATGATCGACTGGACTCTGATGTTTGCAGTTTTAGCTGACCTATTATATATTAACTAAGAATTAACAGAAAAAGAAATAATGTATATTAACATGTTTATTATAGTTAATAGGCAGCCTCAAAAATAACAAGTGACCGAATTATTTTCTTTGTTATTTTGAGTCGATGTTGAGGAGTAATCCACTTTCTGTTCATGGCTGAAAACTGCATATTCACAAACAAACGCATATATAACCCTGAAAAAACTAAGAACTGACTGCGTATTTTAATGTGTATATATTATTAGAATGCTTAGAAATAGACAGAAATTTTAATACAAGGAAAACATAAATGTACATGAATCCAATGTTTAATATATTATCTACCATTGTTACAGTCTGTGTCTAAAATCAAAGTATTTGCTGTGATGAAAAACAAACCACCATTTTAAGTGTCACCAATACATTTGTAACTTATGCAAAAAATGTGATGGTCACCTAAAATATTTAAAAAAGAGCCTTTTCACAAAGCATTAACACTGGGGTTGTTTAAAGAATACTGACCTTTTAATAGTCATTGAACTGGCCAAGACTGTTTGGCTTCCCTGGCTTTATAAAACTCTTAAATCACATACTTAAATCATTCATGAGTTAAAACTTTGTTTAAGGGTTCACACAGTCCCAACTCATCAAAATGTAGGCAGGATTCTGGAGCCTTTACTGAATGAAGAGTTATATTCCTGTCAAATTGAAAAACTCCAAATGTATCCAGAAGTATCTGCTTAGGTTCATTTCACAGCTGACCCAGGGTAAGTGAATAATAAACATCACAGTAATTGTAATTTTGTTGTAAACTGGAATATTAAGTAAAGACGACACCAACTTAGACACTAACATTGTGTTAACTGCAGTTTATAAACCAAGTTACTGAATCACGGCTTCTTGTTATTTGCTACAGTAGGTATTTGCAAATACTTTTTTATGTACTAGACAGCAACTTACTAGGGATTTTCTTGCCCACTTAAAGAATAATTAGTTGGTTGGATTAGCTCACTGGAGCACAGAGTAAATGGCAGCAGCTTTGAAAGCTAACTCAGGCACATCCCATACATATCCACTCTCAACAGATACTGCTGAGAAGGAGAATCTAACTCAACCCAATATGGCACTTTGGAAATCCCATACTTATAGATGAAGACCACAAAGCAAAAAAAATGCTACCAGAAGCTAGTTTTAAAACCTGTGTGCCAGCATATAGGATTTCAGGTTTTAAAAATACGCCCCATATCTCTTCTAAAGCAGAGTGTGCACTTTGGGTATTAACTTCTCAAAACCAGATCAGATCAATTGTAGAATCTATATAACCTTTTTTTTGCTGATTTTTAGAAAATAACTGACAATTGTGACGCCATTTTTCACAAGGCAGTGGTATCTATAGAAATATCCATGGAAGATCTATACTCTCGCACACTAGTCCAAACTGCCCTACAGTAGTTAGAACTGCGCTGCTATCATAATAAAATGCATACTGACAGCAGCTGTGCAAACCAAATTTCCACATCGTAATTCAGTGTGTGCAAAACATTTACAACCGTGTCTGTATTTAGTATGTAAACGGTTATCTCTGATTTTTAATGAGCTATAAGTATTCAAGTAATAAAACAAAGACTAGACCAGACATTTTAGTATGTACAACTTATGAACAGCACTCCAAACAAATCAGTAATTTGAACAGGGTCTGGTCCCAACAGGTTCTGATGAGCAAGAGTCTGCTGTAGCTGGACAAATTCATGATTGACAGCATGTCATGCACACACATCAGTTCCGTGGTTAGCATACTCTTCTATGGGCAGAGACAACACGACCTCTGGAAAAGGGCGCTTCAGTAAAAGATGTGATTATTAGGAGAAACGTGAGCCCTAGGCACCCTGTCTGAGAATATATATTTTCAGTAGATACAGTACATCTCTATACTAGTAACAGAGGAGAGTCTGTTCTTATTTTGCATTTAAAGTTTGTGAAAGCTTTGACTTGGCTTTAGTAGGTCTCAACCTCTCTGTGGGAAAATGCTCACTGAAAGACCCAATGCATTGTACTATGGTTCCACATTTTACATGTTGCATCTTGGTTCATTATTTTATTTTTATATTCCCTTATCAGATTACTGCTGTACTTTGCACCTGTACATCTTATTTCACTATGACTTTAGCCATACACTTTACATCATGTAAGCACCTCTTTCAGCTCACACCACTCATTGAAATGACCTTTAAAGGCTTTCAGCTCTATTTTTATTTGGACGACCCTGACATCTAGTGGCAGAGGCAAATATTCAGTTCAGTGTCCTATGTTTATTTTGGTTATTTTATTTTTATTTTTTTTAAGGCATATGATATATTTTAAATAAACAGATACTGTGATTTGGTATTTTCATCAAAAGCAAACAGTATTAAGCATATTGTATACCCAATCTTTTACAATAATGCCTAACAAACACTGCATATAAGCATTCATTTGTCAGGTATTGTTTCTGGGTGCTTATGGGTATCTCAAATGAAGTGAAATCCAATGTACTTTTAGCCTTGAAATAGAGCATCCTAACAGTCTGCACGTAGTCTGGAGACCACTGCATCTTCTTACAGGATATAAGGAATAGTTCAGCTTCAGGCACCAGGCTTTTCTATGCAAATGTTGATATTATATTATTTTACATTCACCCAACTAAATCAAACTCAATGTCGCTGAGTTCACAGACTCAGCCAAAGTCCACGTCCTTGTCTTAATAGCTCCTCAACAGTTTTGATAATAAAACCCAACATATAGCTCCAGTTGTATATCATCTTTAAATAAATAAAACTTACTACAAAGAGAACATTTCTGAAATTTGTTTTACATTTTACAAGCATTCATTGTACATATATACGCACATATATGCACACGGAGCACATACAACACACTGTAGGAAAACTCTGGTAGGATCTACAATATCTGAACTAATCTTAGCTGTTCAATAAGTTTGTGAAGAGGTTGATCATGGCAGATAAACGACTAGGCCGGATATGTGACGGGCGATGGATTACTGTACTTTAGTCTATATCTTACCTGTTGTCATTTACAGGCCAGTTTGTCAAGCACCTCCAGCTCCTTTCCAAATTTCTGATTAGCTTTTTTTAGTTCTGCTTTCTTGGAAGTGGTTCTCAAGAAGTCAAATGTTTTCTGCACCTACAGTTATATGCAAAACAATATTTAGTCATGACAGGGAAATACATTTGGCAATGATTTAGAAAAAAATAAAACAGAATTAATGTACCACACACAATATAGAGTGATATGTCATGGTTACCTGTGATTTAAAATATATTGGAAATGTGCTACTATGCACAATGTACATACAATCTGAAATGTCATGTACTGAGCTACACAGTGTTTTCATGCATGGAAGGTACTGGTTATGGGCTTTACTAAGTTTTTCTACATTTTATTAAGCCAGAGAAAAAAGATTAAGGTTGCCAATTTTCAAGCTAGTTGCTCCCAAATTATGGGCTGTGGCAAAAGCATATTAGAATTCAAAAACATGACTAGTGCTGGGTAACAATTATACACCAAATACAACTGAAGTGAAACTTGTGATAATAAAGTGCTGTACTAACCAACTGCTATTTTGAAAAACATATTATTAATAATAATAATACTTTATAGGACAAATAAAAAATTCAACAGTTAACATATAATTATTAGGATTAGATATGTCTCTGCTTATAGTCAGTTCAGATATATATAGCAACGACTTAATAATGGTTGACAGATAATCCGTTTAATACTACGACGTTTCTGACGCACTTTCAACTTCAAAGAGAAAGTTTTTTCAGTCTTTGAAGTCACGTAATGTATTCGTTTGTGGGGGGTGGGGGGTGGGGGGTGGGGGGGGTGGGGGAAGACCCCCTGTTAAGAGTTGTTGGGTGCATAACTGAGTCGTAGGAATTTGGGGATCTTGCCAGAAATGAATGCACAAAACATATAAGCTTGCTATTAAAGAAAATGTTTGTCCCATCATTACGTTCAGTTTCCATGCAAGTCAAGATTCTTATGGAATTCGTAGGAATATATCAGATTGGTTAAATGCTAATAATTCTTAGCAGTTGTCAAGTTAACAACCTCTGGCCATGCATACTAATTACCTCTGCCAGCAGGGTGCCCTTGAGGTGGGCACGGTTTGTATAAAAATACATACAGTATATTGATATTCTAATAATCAGAATACAGTTAGGGGATATGTAAACAAATGAATTCAGCCCGTGATAGCAAGAGATCCCCCGACTCCAGTGAGGGCACTAGCTGAATCACTAGCAAGAGCAAAGTTTCTCAAAGAATTGCTTTGAAAGCGGCTCTCGGCCGAGTCTCAACTATTCTATAGTCATCCTCACTTGTTTAATACCAGGACCTCTTGATGATGGAAGTGTCATTTATTGAACAATCAATGACGACTGAAGCTAAAAGAGATACACTGGAAGCCTCAATGGAATAGAGCTGGACATTTAAAGAATAGAAAACGCTGCTAACTGGAAAAATGGTATTCAAAGGGTTTTTTTCTTTCTTTTATGGATTACATGACTAAAGCTTTAAGAAAAGCATTTTTAGTATTAATGACTGGAATTTTTCAGGAGACGTGTTATTCAAGGAAATTGGATGTAATTGAGTTTTCTTTCTAAAAAACACTAATAACTAGCAAGAAAAACAAACACAATCAAGAATGTAAAGAAAAAATAGGAATACATATATATTTGTAAACAGTTATGCATCCATAACTTAAAAATGTTTTATCTGATATGCAGCTATACTACAGTGGTTAGATAGTGCAAGAGAAAAATCACATCTATTATATCTGCAAGAATGAGGAGTCTGGTAACTGCTGTTCGTTTGGACAGGTGACAGGGATCCTCTGTAAACTCTCTCGCTGTCCGAGTCAGGGAAATACCTTGAAAGGACAAAGTACAAACCAAGTTAATCAAAGAACCCAGTGAAAAAAACAGTACAATCTAAAAGAAATACTGCCTTTTGGTAAAGGATACCAAGATCTTAAATAAACACAGGGTCTGCATAGGTTTAACAGGAATTAAATGTCCCAACCGGGTTGTTCGTCATTTCTAGAAAATGGATATGATTTCATGGCACTGGTGCTCCTGTAACTTGATCACAAAAATAATTTGTGTATCTCTGAAGAGTGTACGGTTATAGTGCCGATTTTTTGTTTTCTATGGTTATGAATTCAGACTTTATTATTTTACGTATATAGACATATTTTAAAGATTGCTGGAAAGTGTTCAACAGCTCAAAAGCGATTCAACATTAATGCTGGATTTAAGCTTGGGACTTTTTAAATGGTTTCAGAATTCTTAAAATGCTCAATGCAAAGCACCTAGACCATCACAGAGAGTAAAAACACGGGACATTATTCATGGGACATAAAAACTATGCACTCCCAGTGAGTAAATCAACTGGCAATGTAACAAAATTAGAACGACTAACAAGAACAGAAATGCTGTATTCTCTGGAAACTGAGAAAACAATTCCTGACATTCTGACATTCTTTAAGTGGTCCTTCCTCTTTTAAAACTGGTACCTTAACGTGCCTAAACCAGCCCGTCATGCTGCTCAAGTTTAGTCTTCTTTTATTCTACCTACTTTACAGCCATTTCTACTGTCTCGGCTATTATGGACCATCAATTCGGCACCTCTCTCAAAAATGAATACAGCTCCATTAGCAAGCTGTTATTATCCCATCTGTTCATTAACATGCAGGTGAGCAATTCCTCCACTACTGAAGTGTATTCACTTTAATGACCTTAGGATATCTGCTGTACTTGACAAGCATTTTTTTTTTTTTTTTCACTAAAGGTCAGCTTATATTAGGCAATAATTACAGACAATTTGCTGGTACTGAAATTGCTCATAAAATTGCCTTACAAGTAGGAATGCAAAACTTCTTGTGATTATCCTTCTTCTGATGGAATTTCCGTCACCCTTTCAAGTCGGCTGCACCCTAGGAGAACTGTAAGCGTGGAATAAAAAGCCAATTTCATTGAGTTTTGAAAAGTTAATAACGCACTGTGGGATACTGTGGGAAAATAAAACTGTTATGAGATTATGCAATCAATTATTATTGACTGTCACTCGGAAGAGCTGTACAGTTGCCTTTAAGATGTGATGTTTCAGAGGTTTACTACTTTTTGGGGCTTTTAACCAAACACAATACCTGGCTGAAGTGCTTTAAACTTGTCACCCAACTCAACTCGACAGACAGAACTAAATGAATCCAGTAGCTCTAGTAGTATATAAGGTAATATATTATGTGTAGGGTGCCTCTCAGGATGTTATCTTATGCTGTTTGGGCGGTTCTGCACTAACTGTACAATATGATATATGTTAGAAAAAGAGGCACAACATATTCAATTATTATAAATTAAAAAAAAAAAATATGGATTGTACACAACTACTATTAGAAATGTGTCCTATTTTATGATATCTATACACATGATATGATGTAAAATCAGAATCCTTCACTGTCATTTGTTAATTTTTTCCTGCAATTAGTTACAAACCCTTACCAGACAGAACACTGTCACTACCTTCATCGCAGGCCCTGTTGAAATGCTATCTGGAGTATACGTGTGAATGTTGATATTGTAGTGCAATGCAAATCTCTGTGTGATTGAGTGCAGTGATTTTGGTTCCAGGATGTCCATGTAAGTGAGATGACAAATCTCCATGGGTGGGCGCTTGTGCAGCTGCACGTTACACAGTGCTACACATGGCATGTCAGTTACAGCATTATGCTATTTAATAATCTGACTCATTTTCATGAAGTATTGCATTTTGGCTTTGTTTACCTACTTATGGCTACATTATGAATTTACTTTTTTATTTGTTTTGACTGTTTCCAGCAGGAGGCAGTCATGGGCCAGCCTTAATGTCTGAATGCATCTGTACCTCTCAGGTTAGAGTCTACATGAGTGAGAATGAAGACAAAACACATCAGTAAAGCAATGTAGCACCTGACAGTTCAAGATGAAAGAAAAATGACTCTTTAAAAACTCCTGACTAAAAAAAATGTGTATTTATAAAGCAGGGTTGATACTATTTGGTGAAGGGGCAAGTGGCCTACCGCACAGCGTGCGCTAATACAGAATGACTAAAGTATAGCTTTTACTTGCAATGCAACCAGCAGTTTGCAGGGGAGTCCTTATATTCAGCACAGGGGATTGTGCTAGCTGAATCGTATTTAGTTTATTGAGTTGCTTTGTATTGTCTAACATGTAGCCTTCCATCACTATCCAGGGCCGACAACGTGATTTTGATGGCATGTTGATTACATTACTATATTATCATATTTCATAACATTTTTTTTGGCCCTGGGCATATTTTTTTGATGCTTTTCACCAGCTTTTCCTGTTCAAACACACTATTCCTATTCTACACGAAACCTCATCTATGTTATCCATGAGCACCAATGTGACTTTCAAGTGCAATGCAACAGAAAAGCTATCCCTATATATATAGATATATAATATATAATATATAGATAATATATATAGATAGGATATATATATATTATATTACAAATAGAGTTTATCTCCGTAATTGATCGATTTGCACTTTATAAATTATGTCAATTTGCTTCAAAGTATATATTTTTAATAACAAAAATATATTTGGTAGTACAAATCATGTAACATAAGTCCAGGGAATAATGAAACAAAATAATAAAGGACTTGTCCAAATCATTTAGGAATCAAGACATTTTTTTCTTCAAAATTGCTTAGGCTTTGATCTACAGCCTTCAAGAAAAACAAAATTCCTTCATGTGAAAATGCATGAGAGCACTGTTTAACTAGGCAGCAAAGAATAAAAAAATAGGTTTATATATTTAAAAAAGAACCATTGTTTTGTTTTAATATACATGATAACATTGTATGAAACACAGTGAACCTTCAGTATAGAATGTAAAAGCCCACATAAAAACTAGAAATTAAATATCAGTTCATTTATAATTCCAAGCTTATTGTAAATCCAAAAAATGCATCCCTAAAACAGCCAGGACTTGACCGTTTCATGTCACCATTTTAATAGGGCAGCTTGACTTGACATATCATTTATAAAATGGAAATGTAATCCAATAAGAATGTCTATATCCATGGAGATTTTACTTTTAAATACCATTGCCCTACAAAGTGTGAGCCCCATGCAAGTGTTCTAGTGTGTCATTGCTTGTTACTTTTTTTCTTGCAGAGGTTTAATACAACCAAAAATGTGCAAGGTTTTTTTTTTTTTTTGTTGGTCAAGATGGCTAATATTTTAATGTATAATTTTAGTCAGTTGACTACTGCTTTGTAACCCTAAAACAAGCTAGGGCGTCTATCCTCTCATCAAGCCAAGAGGAGACCCAAACCTCTTTCCTAAGTCACAAGCGCTCCTCTCCTTCTAAACCCTGGAGGTCACTCATCCATGCAGCCCTTTCCAATGTCCTGTAAATTATAAATGAGTTGGATAACCAATAAGAAACATACATAAGTATTATGATTATGGTGGTTTTCAGAAGTTGCAGGATTTGTAGAAATATGAGGAGATGCTGTTGATGATGTATAACTTCAAACAACAGTGGTTTTAATTGCAAGACGCTGGGAACTAGAGCCTTGCTACCCAACCCGAGCCCAACGGGGCCTGACAATAAGTGTTGGGTTCGCGTCCAGTCAGGTGTAGTTTATATATTATGGTTCAGGCTCGGGTCAGGTCAGGTCGGGTTAGTGTTATCAGTGAGTGAATTATGGCGTTTTTAATTATAAGTGAGATTTTATTTTTTTTTTACTTTCTGTGCGCAAGTGTTTCCTAAAACACACTTGCTGCTTCACAATTTTTTAAACCACAGGTTCTTTGAGAAATTACTTCTCTTAACATCATCTCTCAAACACACTTATCGTTTTGTGCAGCCTGTCAAATGTTGCACTGCCAGGCTTTACTAAGTAACCACAGGATATAATTAATTTCCAATGCAACTAACAACCAATAATCATCTTGGCTGATAAACTGACATTTTGTGCACCCTGTCAACAAATGCTGTGTGGGCGGTCTTAATGGGATACAGTTGAGTTGAAAAACACCAA
Organism: Polyodon spathula; assembly: GCF_017654505.1. NCBI lineage: Eukaryota > Metazoa > Chordata > Actinopteri > Acipenseriformes > Polyodontidae > Polyodon > Polyodon spathula. Next base: position 3,853,545 of record NC_054543.1, read on the forward strand.
CGTCACCAAATTTTAACACAGTCTGTCTTATACAAATGCACACACACACACACCAAAAAAAAAAACACCAAATGCAACGTCTAATTGAAGGCTCTCATCTGTAGAAAATTCATGCCTTTTTTAGATCGACACAAACTGTTACATTCCAGTTAATGATACAAAGTGTATTTGTCCTGTAGTAAACTATATGCAGCTGTTTAAATGTAATGAACTACATATACAGTATTAAAACACAGCTCTTTAATTCACTGTTAGTTTCTTTCTTTTTTTCCTCGCACTCGTAATGTGCAGGCAAACGTGAAACTCGATTTATATCATGACCCACTTTTATAAACCAGGTCCATCTAGGCTGATGGTGAAATTTTTTTTTAAAAACTATCAACAGGAGAATGTGTAGCAGTGGAACGTTTCATCACTTACTCCAAATACTTATTCAGTTTATACGCAGTGAAACTAACTATAGGTCTAAACCATCAGTTGCATACAAAATGTAAGGGCTACACTATATCAAATGTGAATGACTACTGCTACCTAGGGAGGGTGCACAGATCCAGATACTCAAGTTTAATTAGCACAGTAGATAATGAAAATATGATTCATATACACGGGGATAATATGCAATTGTTATCTGGTTGGCACCTTTTTGATGTCATGCCCTGTGATTTAAAGGTTACTGTAACATTTCACAGCCTGATGGATCCTGTTACTCAAATGACTGATATAAGTATCTACAAAATGTTTCAATGCTGGGTCACTATTCCCTGTATCATTGGCCTCAGACAATGTCTGATGGCATTATGTTATAATCTAATTCTTATTTTCTGAAGATGTGTTGCTTCATATATCCACAAGATGTCCATAAAGAATGATCATGAACAGCTTTTGTAGTAAATTGCTGATTGCACGAGCAATTCATCTACTTCAAGCCGTGAGCATCATAAGACTTGCTGGGTTTAAATTTTTTGGGCACTGAAAACCTAACATTCATTTTGGATAATGTTAAATGATCAATTAATTTGCATAACAGTGTTATAAGATTTGATTGCTAAGATAGCAGTTGTTTTGTGTCACACAACTGATAAAGAGGTCTACTGGATTCCCACAACTTTGTTATGGGAAATAAAAAGCTAATTATCTGAAAGTAGGTCTTATCTACACACAGGGATCCAGTAAAAGCATCATGCTCTCTCAGTTATATCAGAAGCAAAAGCCGCTATTTTGCAAATGGTAGATCACTAATGCTTCATTTGTATGCTTAATTCATATAACCATCTACAAAGTGTTAGCTAACCAAAATATAACATACCTACAGCAAACAATGTCCTCTATCAGGTTTTTTTTTTTTTTTTTAAACAAATAATAAGCCTGCTAATTTATGATTCTGTCTTGTACATGTTCTATTTTTTATTCTATGCTCCATGATTCTGGTCTCTTAGAACACACAAATGCCAGCTGGATATAAACACCCTGGGGTGGATTCTATATGGGAAACTCCATTGGAAGGTTACATGGTTCATCATTTAGCTTCATTCAGAAATAGTTAGCTGTACCTCCGAACGATACCTGTTCCACACTGGGATCCATTCCAGTGCACTTTGCTGTTCCTCAATTTGTTTCATATCTCGTAAATTGCACCAGATAATAAATTCTTGTTCAGAAGGTCATTTCCACCTAATAACAAGGCTCTTACTACTTTATAGCAGGAATATTTGGTCACTTCCCAGTTATTATATGGCCTTCAAAGTAATTACATGGCTATTCATGCCCTGTAATCTAAAGGTAAGAGATAGTCAAGCTCTGTAATTTACCTGACTTAAGAGGCATGGGATGTACTGTATATCTAAGAAGTTTAACTGAATAGAGAAATAAAATAGAGAAATGCACATCTTTGTAGTATTCTATTTCAAATCATATCTATTTCCAGCCATCATTTTAAAATTGTATCCTGATCTGACGCCTTTATGAACAAAACCTGATTTATGCTGATTATTATTTAATTGATTTATTTATTTATTTATTTTTTTAAATACGATTAATGATGTGATAAGGCCTCTCTTTGGACTTATTTACACATACACCTGTTCATACATCTGTTCATACACCTGTTCCCTAGCAAGCAAAAAATAAAGTGTGCATGTCTAGTAAAGAGAGCTGCGCTCCCACACAACACCATATAATCAGCTGACTCCTGAAAAACAGGAGACTATATTTAGTGATCTGCATTTCACAAATTACAAATTGCTTTACATTCCGTTGCCAAGCTTAAGTCCTGATGAAATGTGTGTGATATTTAAAACTCCTACAGTAAAATTCTCTTTTGTCAGTAATAACCCTACTGGAAGTATTAACTGTGTGGTTCAAACTGCTCTTTGGTACCGCAAGCCACAACAGGGTTAAGACATGAATAAAAAATGAAGGTAGAATCTTCACAAATCACTCCCGCCCTGGGAATATAAGCGGGGGTGCAGCCACACAACAAGCACAGAGCTTGAATAATGAAGAAGGTCAAAAAATCTCTTTACACTGCACAGCTTTTGGCTGCTTTTTCATTACATTTCCAGTTGTTACATATTTTATATAATGCCCTTCACTTGGCATGATCAGCATTCAAACAGTAAAATGAATTCCTGGTATTGCAATTGTAATCTTTTGGGCCTTTTGCTGTTCAGATAGTGTGTTCAGTTTTTTTGAAGGTTATTTTGAAGGTTGTTGATAACTACCGGTAAACTAGAATTTATTTGAATGGAGTGCTTCCCCTTTTTTTTTCCTTTCAATGCAGAGCAATATACATCCCATCACAACCTGGGTTTCTTTTTAAACTGGACTATAGCAAAGTCACAATAATTCACATATACAGCATTCAACTCAAAACACACCTCCCAAGTCTGAGGGCATCTTCAGTTGTTTAAACTCTTACAACTCGAAGGCTTATGTTGTTTTTGCTCTCTCCCTGTTCTCAAGCGCTTTACGTTACTCCCCCCCCCCACCAATGTTGTTTAATTAACCCTTTACTGCATAACTTTTTTTTCTAAATATCACAATATTTAGATACCCCTTTGAAAACTTATGAACATAATTTATTTGCAAAATAAGAGGAGGGATTTGCCCTGGAAACAGAATGCCTCACTTTTTGGCGGGGTAACTGTTGGTAAGCCATTATCAAGGCAGAAACACAATATTAAGCGTAAAACAGCAGGTGACTAGAATGAGGTGTCCTTTTTTATAGTGCTCTATGCATAATGCTCATAAACCTACATTTATAATGAGCCTGACACAATGTCACCCAGTTTTAAATGATGTATCATATGTCTGAAATTTTGCAGTTCTGTAGTTGAGGTGATAAGAATTATATCCCAGCTTTTGAAACTGAAGACGACAAAGAAACAAATACACTTTTAAGGTTGTTATAATCAGGTCACATGTTGGAAACCTCATCTAAGTCGTGCCAGTATGCAGCTCCACATATTCTGCAATAAAATTGTATTAAAATCATTTATATACCTCCAACCCAAAGAAAATGAAATGGGACAACATAAAACATCTATAATACTGGCAATTGTCGATAAAGTTGGGTAATTATTTGTGTGACATTTACTGGATAATGATGTGAAACAGACATAATCAATCATTCAGAGTTTGAAGAATGAACTGTAGATGATTTGACTGGGATAAGCAGCTTGCTAATATACTGCAAAGACCACCTATCTTCAATGACTACCAATTCACTGGAAAACATACAGTCTGACTTTATAATAATGTCAGCTGTATATGAGAGGCTAAAGTGGTCCATATAGAAAAACCACGACAGATAGGAAACCCACCACAATGTGAGTTTCTAAAGAAACTGTGAATAGAAAGCCTGACTCCTGCAAATGTCATCACACTCTGCAATACAGATTGCATTTTAATCTGGACACAATGTTTTCAAGTCTGTACTGTGACACTAACACCCAGGAGCTCACATTTAACAAAACTAGGGTTGTTAACAGAAAGCCAGAGTCGCATTGTTTTAGGTATATTTGGACACTGAAGGCAGTTGTATCCATTTGTCAATGTGCAAATGAATTGTGTATATATAGATCATTAATTGACTGCACATGAATCCTACTTTGCTGTGGTATTTCATAGACCCTCATTAGCATTATTCTTGAACTACCATACCTAAAGTAGCATCATGCAGTCCAAGGTCATTTACAAGGGGATCCTGACACAAATACAGTACACACAAGCAAATCAGATCTTTGTGTATCTTAATCTATCGAGCCAATGTTAATCAGCATAATAAAAGCACATGCTTAGACTATGTGTTAAACCACATAAATACTGATTGACTTCTAGTGTTTTTAATAAAGCATCTGCACCACTTACTTTCTCTTTGAACCTCCTCCACAGCTGCAGTCAGCTCCTCCTTTAGTTCTGCAGTTTCCCTTGCAATCTTTTCACCCTTCTCAATTAAACTGGGTGTGGCTTCTTCCACCGATTTCAAGAGCACACGGCCCCTTTTAGAACAACCCTTTTTATTGTTAGATGGGTAATTTGGGCAATTCACTAGTGTGGTGACCTGCAACAAGAAGTGTAAAAGCATATAAAATGATTCTATGAACTTGAAACTACTTTCAATGTTTAACATTTTGACATAGATGTGCATGAATGACACCTGTACCACAGCTTAGTGTGGCGTTTACCACACAGTAACTCCTTTGTCTAGGAGGCATTTCAAAAACTGCACCTGCCCTGAAATTGCAATCTGCCCTGAAACACTCACAGAACTTGAGAAGACTGCACCAGGCTTCTTCGACAATCATACTATTATTTCTGTTTAAAACAAAGACCCTTCTTTGCATCACTGGTGCTTTATTTTCATCACTGGTGCTTATAAGAACCACTGCTCATTACCAGTAAAACATGGTGGCTGGTGTTTCTGAACACAATGAAAAAGATCTGACTTGCATGAACTGTTGGGTGTTTGATTTCCGTAACCTTGGGCCCTGTATTACTATTCTAAACAGTGGTGGTATTTAGATCTGTAGCTGTTTCGATCAGTTAAATAGACCCAAATGTTTTTTTAAGTGGTTACAAGGCTACTCTGATATACAAAGAGCAGACTAAAATAATGCAGTGGAAGAGCAAATTCCACAGTGAATGACTCGCTCATTTTATTTATTTATTTATTTGACAGGGACAACAAAACATTTTTAACATTTATGACATGTCATAAGAGGTATTGTACCCTAATAGGTTTTAGATAGACTGCCATTTTTTTGTGCTATACTTTCAATTACCGACTTGCAAGCACATACAGTAACCCACACACTGTCGTTCCATTTTGTGATTACAAAGTGACTTTTGTCTAAACGTTTTCTGTTTACAGTGTCGCTATTCAATCTGTTAACGGCTTACTTATGTTTAACCACCTACTCACATTGCACTGTGTTAACAATACGATGAACAATGTTCTTCTTTTACCACAGCCCTCTGCTGTGGAACAATATACTTGCCTTCATGTTTGATTAGAGTAACCACCAAAATAAGGTTCTTTTATTGTTTATTTTTGTCCTGCAGACAGACAGGGTGATACATACTGACACTCCATCCTGAATTATTAATATTCCTATAACACTTACAGTAATAAACACAACACATTTTTTTTTTTTTATTTCCTGGTACTGCTATGACTGTGCCTACAGAATGCAGTTTCAGGTTCTAAACTGAGGAACAGCACTGAATCAGGCATGCAAACACAAACAAGAAAGACAGCTTGTATGGTCTGAATTGTTAACACAAGAGCAACATTATTCTCCCTTTGGTCAGTTATAACAAATCTATTCAGAACCAAACAATGACGACAAACAACAGAAGAGCACATCAATTTCACACCGTAATGGGAAATCAAACAGTTTTATACATGCTCTTGGAATACTGGATTTGTAGTCGTCCATAACAAAGGCAGCATTTTTATTTCTGAACAAACACTCTTTGAAAGGAGAAGCGTTCCTGCGTTTTGTGTTCCCTGTTGCTTTCAGACCCTGCCAGCCTGCTGCAGGATGTGCAAGGAAACATAGAACAATGAAACTCTAATAAAACACTGGGCTCTGTAGTGGTCCACATGTTTGTCAATGAAGCAAACAGAATGCAATAATTAAAGATTCCAATCATGTGGCAAGAATTCTGACTTCATACTAAAATGTATAAATATGCGCTTATAGGGATTTTTATTCAATAGTACACCTGCACAGAATTTTGCACTCTGCAATTGCGCATAATAGTCCAAGAAAGGGTTACTGCACGGTGGTGGCATTTTCATGTTGTGTTACTTATAAAGCTATATATTAATTTGTTTGTCAGCAATTCCACTGGCACTGTTAATTACCCTCATTAATTAAGTAGTTGCAGTGAAAATTAAACTATTGTTGCGCTGTTGCTGAAAGTTGTCTCTGTGGGTACAGTATATTCCTTTTTAACACAGCTCCTGGCTCATTCCAGTCCAGTGAGAAATACAAAACATGCTAGAAGTCAGTGATCGGATCCGGCTGCATCTTAATTCAATTATTTGATAAACACTTGAATGGCTGTTCAGCAGGCCATGTGGAATCATTACCATTGTGTAAATGAGTTGAATTTAACAGGGATTTCTCCCAAGAATGATAAATACTCCCTTGAAATAAAACACTTTCATTTGGTAATAAAAATAAATTTGACATTTTTATTTTATTAACTTAGCTGGCCAAAACTGTGGTAATTCCAACAACCATAAAACGCAATTACTTATTGCCCCCATGTAATTCACTAATTAACAAGCATTCATTAGGAATGCGTTGTCATGGTTCCTGGGAACAGCTTGGAAACTCAGTCCATTACTCTACTCATAACAATAATAATGGAATATGGGTGAGAGGGAGAAGCAATAGCTGACCATAAAGGGTTCTATTATGTATGTATGTACTACTGACCCACTAAGAGATCACAATGAGAAAGTGCATAGGGCACAGCATTCTAGTGACCCACTAAGAGCTTACAATGAGAAAGTGCACAGGGCACAACATTCTAGTGACCCACTAAGAGCTTATAATGAGAAAGTGCACAGGGCACAACATTCTAGTGACCCACTAAGAGATCACAATGAGAAAGTGCACAGGGCAAGGCATTCTAGTGACCCACTAAAAGCTTACAATGAGAAAGTGCACAGGGCACAACATTCTAGTGATCCACTAAGAGATCACAATGAGAAAGTGCACAGGGCACAACATTCTAGTGACCCACTAAGAGATCACAATGAGAAAGTGCACAGGGCACAACATTCTAGTGATCCACTAAGAGATCACAATGAGAAAGTGCACAGGGCACAACATTCTAGTGATCCACTAAGAGATCACAATGAGAAAGTGCACAGGGCACAACATTCTAGTGACCCACTAAGAGATCACAATGAGAAAGTGCACAGGGCACAACATTCTAGTGACCCACTAAGAGATCACAATGAGAAAGTGCACAGGGCACAACATTCTAGTGACCCACTAAGAGATCACAATGAGAAAGTGCACAGGGCACAACATTCTAGTGACCCACTAAGAGATCACAATGAGAAAGTGCACAGGGCACAACATTCTAGTGACCCACTAAGAGATCACAATGAGAAAGTGCACAGGGCACAACATTCTAGTGATCCACTAAGAGATCACAATGAGAAAGTGCACAGGGCACAACATTCTAGTGATCCACTAAGAGATCACAATGAGAAAGTGCACAGGGCACAACATTCTAGTGATCCACTAAGAGATCACAATGAGAAAGTGCACAGGGTACAACATTCTAGTGATCCACTAAGAGATCACAATGAGAAAGTGCACAGGGCACAACATTCTAGTGACCCACTAAGAGATCACAATGAGAAAGTGCACAGGGCACAACATTCTAGTGACCCACTAAGAGATCACAATGAGAAAGTGCACAGGGCACAACATTCTAGTGATCCACTAAGAGATCACAATGAGAAAGTGCACAGGGCACAGCATTCTTCCCAAAAGACTGCCATTTGGGTGCAGATTTTTTTTTTTTTTATCTTTTCATTTTTTTTAATTGGTGTTGTTTTGAGACCCCAGTACTGCCATCTAGAACAGTTTCAAGAATAAAGGGCTTTCTATTGTATAGTTGAATGTTATTTACATGATCTCATCAAAAAGCAAAGAACACAATGTGATTAATGTGGATTCTGCAGTATCTGTAGTATAACCAATATGACATGTACCTGAATTATCAGTGGCTCAAGTAACCTTTCCACAGTTATTGTCCTGATCTGAAGATCCTTAGAGACCATTTTCAGCTGAATGTTTTGAAGAGTCAACATGTTTTATCTTCAAAAAAAGGACACACACAAAAAAGAATTACATTTTAAAAAGAAAAATAATGTATGCTTCATTATCATGACATATTAATGAGTAACTAGTTGTTATTATAATGCCCAGATAAAAATGACTGCTTAAGAATACCTACTGGATACTGTATTCGAAATACAGGCATAGTCACTTAAATGTAGCTAGACTATCTCGAATATATGGGGTGCCATGTGTAAAAAAAACATTCATATTTTGGGGGTAATTGGGGAATATGGGAATATGGACATTTCAGCATTACAAAAGCCAATCAAATCGTGTGAAAGCACAACGCAGGCTGAGCCATTTGCATACAAACTCCATATTTAGCTGGCCAGTTAAATATTTATCTAAATGTTAAATCTTGCTAAGTGATTTAAGATTTAGTGAATTATGTATCTAAATGTTAAATCTTATTTATTTAAATAGTTAAATATTTAGCTAAATGTTAAATCTTGTAACTAGATTTATAAATTATATCTGAATGTGCACATTTAAAAAAAAACATGTATTTATTTTCACAACATTTATAAATCTGGGAAAAAAAACAAGATTTAAACTAAATCTGGAAAAAAATATTAACGCTTTTTTTTTTTTTTTTTTTTTTTTTTTTTTACACATGACACCCATACAAATAAAAATAAAGTGAAACATTACAAAGGGCAGTGAAGGGACCAACAAAATGTGACCTTAATATTGATTGTTTACTAACACTGAAATCGACAGAATAGAGGAGGCCTAGAAGCAAGGTGTTATTGTTCGTGTCGTTAATCAGTCTTCCATCTTCAAAATCACAGCACTGTTTGCAAAATGCATACAGTGGATATTAACAAACGTTCACTACAGTGTTCGTTTCTGTGCTTGTGAAATGCTCACGTCTCAGAGTTGTATTTTTAACTTACTTAAAAAAAAAAGTTAAAATCACTAGAAGCATGAAATATAAATAAATTAGTTAATTAAACTGTGTGAACTTCTGCATTTTGGCACGTCAGGTGTGATATTCAAATTATACTCTCGTAATCTGAGAGTACTTTCGCTTTCACTATGTTGCCTGTCACAGTAAATCAATTCAAATAAAAACATCCTAATGACATTTTTTACAAAAAAGGTTGTTTTTTTTTGTTTGTTTGTTTGTTTTTTTCCTTCGTGTTATATTGTCTAACTGGAAGTATTAATACGAATAAGTATTACACAGTTTCATCAGAAAAGGCCACTTTTTACATGCGCTTACCTCAAAAAAAATAAATAAATATCATAAATAATAAATCTTACAGTCGTCGGTTATATGAACTTAAATTTACATTTGAGGTGGGCGGGGGCGGGGGCGGGGGCGGCTACCCCTCAACAACACTTCAGCTAACGTTTAGTGTGCAATTGCAGTGTTGAGGTTGGTAAACTCCCCTCTGCCACTTGTCACTCAGAAGTATGCTGTATGAAATACACATGCTTGCTTTATTTATTTACTTGTTTGTTTATTTGCTAACAAAGGACTGGTATTTATTTATCCCTATATTATCTTGTCCACTGGTCTTCTGAAATCACCCATATAGAGGTAGATAAGCAGTTTGCCTAGAAGTCCTTATATTAGCTCCGTCTTTTGAAACAGGTTCCATTTGAGAAATTTCTTTTGTTTTATGAACACTTGAGCCTTAAGAACAGAATAAATTATGTGTAGTAAAACTACAGTGTTCCATAATAAAATATAATTTCAACTTCCACTGCAACACACTAAATCACAAATGTTGTAAACATGTATCTACAACTACACATTCAGGGTAGTAAATATAAATTCTGGGTATTGATTGACACCAGTGATGATGCAAATCCAACATCATTAACTTCCTACAACAGCTCTCCTCGGCAAATGCCAGTGCAGTATTCTGTGTTGCTGTGCATTTCATAGACAATGGCTTGGTTCCAGCAGTACTGGATAGTCCTTTACAGCAGTTTCAAATATCTTTATATATAACGCTATGTCTCTCATGTATCGTTGTGAGAATGATTCATAAAGGCCTGCAGTGTTATCAAAGCACAGCTGCAATGCATATAATTACGATGCAGTTAGCAGCATATCCTTTGTTAAATCAGATTTTTTTTTTTTTTTTTGGACTACACATTAACTTTGGTGCTGCATGCTTAAATTGCTGAAAACTGAAATTATGCTGCACATACCAAATTCAACATCAGCTTTAAAAAATGTGAGGCAGAATTCAGCAATGTGTAAAGGAAGAAACTAGAAGTGAAACCCTGATCATTTCACAGCTTCAAGACAGCTGTACAGTCTGAAGTGTGCTCTGTCCTGTTCTATGTGTTAAACCCGTTTCAGAACTCTTTCTTCATAAAAGTGTGTGGAAATGTTGTTCTGTGGGACTTTCCATGCCAGGTGTACACAGAGATCCATAGAAATCTTCAAAGTCCCACTTAGTTCCCCAAATTTCCCTGTTCATTAACAACATAGACAAGGGGAATACAGAAACACACATTCCGAATTGCAACAAATTCATCCATCAATTATTTGCGGTGAGCCGGAGCCTAACCCGGCAGACACAGGGCACAATCCAGCACAACCCTGGACGGGACGCCAGTCCATCGCAGGGCAACTAAGGGGCAATTTAGAGAGGCCAATCCACCTAGCCAGCTTGTCTTTGGACTGGGAGGAAACTGGAGTACCCAGAGAAAAACCACGCAAACCCACAGGGAGAAAATGCAAATTCCACACAGACAGACCCCTGAGGCCAGAATCGAACCGGCCCCTGGAGCTTTTAGGCAGCAGGGATAACCACCACACCACCGTGCCGTCCATGTGCCAACAAATGCTTTCAGATATTAGAGTTGCAGGTTTTATTATTCAAAATAAACCACCCAAGAAGACGTGTGTTTTAAACATCTCTTGCTTATTTACTAGTACGGTCGAAGTGTTCAACTTTGTCCCACGCAGAATGTCCTTATCATTTCTTCAATGTCAGTTCACTCTGCAATGCAAAAAAACATCTTCCACTCCTATTAAGCCTGAAAGGACACTGAAGAAATATTAAAGGATATATTTATTAAAATTGAGTACGACAGAGGCTGTTTCGCAGAATGTAACATCTAAAATGATATTATGAAAGCCTGTAAATAAGAGGGAACCTGCCATAAAACTGCAGTCCCTTCAACATTCATCTATCCCCCATTTCTGTGCTGTGTTCAGAGTTATAATCACTTTGTCTTCCATGTACCATCTTTCATGATGCGTCACAGTCATTCTTTCCACTTGACTGGAAAAAAAACTATTAGACCAGACTGTAATTAATAGATACGCTTAACTGACATTGCCTCCATAATATCCTCATTTTTGATCTGGTCTCATATTATAATATCTCTCCAGCAGCAGATTTGAGACATATATTGCTCTGGGAGGCAGGAGCTGTGTGGAAAGAATCTACTGTACAGAGGTCGGGTGAGATCCAAGAAAAGTGTTTGCATTGCAAAATACTTATCTCTTTGTTTTAGTTTTTCTTAAATGCATCATGAAAGTTTATTTAAAAAATAATAATGCACATAATAAAAGCATCTTGTGTGCTGTACTACCAGTTGAAATCCATGTTTTTTTTTTTTTTCTTTGTTTTCCAGTGGTTTAATTTGCTTTAATATATTCCTTCTACTCTTTTATTCCTAACCCATTAGGTACCTTTTTTTCCTTTGAAAAAAAATCACAACACAAGCTGTATTTATTATTTATTTATTTCATACAGTACATTTGGACTTAACTTTTGCAGTTAACAAAACTAAATTTTAAGATTCCGTTAAAAATGCTCAAATTGTTTTACAAAGTAGCCTGTACTCAAATGAGGACAATGGCACTTAATGGGTTAATAAAATATCATCTTATCATCTCCTGCTATCATTTTTCTCCACTAGATGGAGCACCTTCCTCAGAGTTGTAACCATTTCTCTAGAGGGGATGAGGTGTCCCCATACCTAAAACTATTGACTTAGCATTTCTGAATAATACTACAAAAAGGCACTGTAACTGTACTAGTACCCATGGTTAGCTGTCCAGTAAGAGCACATTGAAATGAATCTTTTTTTTTTTTTTTATAATAGCACACCTCTGTTTGTGTATCACATTTTTCAAGATGATTTTTTGATTCTGCTATCTTTTTTTTTTTTTTTCAAAGTAACTTTGTTCGGCTGACTTGTCTCTTTTTGTACATGTGGAATCCATATCATTGATTGAAGTATGGTTTACTAATTCTATAAGGTGGATATACAATAGGCTGCTGAAAGCAGAATAGAGGAGTCTGGCAGCAAACTTTGATGCAACTAATTTGCCTGCCTGAAGGCACCATGCTTCTTTACAATAAAAGCGAGCTACCCAGTGCTTAGCTGCAATTACTCGTGTGTGACTACCTGCCTTGACTTTCCTAAGAATCGGATATCCTGACACATTTATACTTTAAAAGGTAACACACAGTTAGTAATATAGTCCCACTACACTGTGGCTGCTTTGAAGACTAAAAAGTAAAAAAGGGACTGAATGAATGCTATATCTTGTAATTGATATGAGGATGATAATACCAGGCATAACATAAAGTAGAAATAGCAAGTGACCCAGAGCCAGGCCTGTGGCATTCCAACATCACAGCGTTTCAAATCAATGTAGGATTATCAATTTTAACAACTTGGATTTAGAAGAGATATGATGTTTTGTCCTATTAAACTGCTCTACTCCTAGGATGTCCAGTGCCTCGTGCTTGAATGGAGATGCAGGGCTGATGTTTGAGTCAAGGATATTTTTAGACCTAACAACAGTATCTGGACATTCACCGGAATGTCTGCCATTGCACTGCAGACTTCCCTTTCAGAGAGCAGTATAATTTGAAGAGTAAGTGGGATGCCAGAAAAGGTCACGTTAGACTGGAATAGAAGAAACCTGTATTTCAGATAATGGTTTCTCTGTTCCCAAGTGACATTAATAATCATTAGAGGAAGACTTGTTTGAAAGGTGTGGTAAAGATTCTGAACAGAGCTATTCATTCAGTTCCTAACAGAACTGACTAAAGGTCTGAAATTCTGACTGGTTTTAAAGAGCTGTGTGGTTTTGTATCAATCTACAAGTAGTGTCTCACAGTGAATGCCTTTGAACAGCACATAAAACACAAAGTAAAAAAATCTAAATAAATTGCGGCGTTTTTTCTACAAGCTGATTTACGTAGAAGTCAAATGTTCTGCTGAGAAAGAAGACCACTAAGTGGTGCTATTTATCCTTGCAATGCAGTTATCGGATGTCATACTGTCTATCCCACATATTGGCAGTAAAATTTATATTTGAAACAGTTATTTTAACATTTAATGATCTGCCTAAGTGCAGTACTGTATAAAACCTGCCAGCTGGGAGTCATCAGAAGCACAGTGCATTTATCGTCTTTGTTAAACTGAGCTGTCAAAGTTAAGAATTAAGACAGTACCTATAACACTGATGAAATGTTGCTTCTGTCCACAAGGTGTCCCCGTTATCTTCAGTATTAATTATCACAGCCTTATACTCCTTTAGTCTTTATAGTTGAAGAAGTTCAGTTCTTTGTTATTTTGTTATCTAACTGTTACAACAGTCTATTGTTTTTGTAACCTAATTTATTTTTATGTACAAGGTGGGCAAAAATATTTGATTAAAAAGTGGAAATCAGGTGGTTAAAAACATATATATATATATTTCAATTATTCACTGCCATTACTTGATTAACATTTAACAATGCATTTACAAAGTGGGGCCATGCTGTTTAATATCACCATGTTGAACCGTGCACATTACTTTTATTTTAAAATTGAAACTGACAGGGCATTTATTTAGTTAATCGTGTGTGCTATTTTGGCATAAACAAAGTACTGTGCTGCATGATTTATTGATTCATTTTGCATATTTTTTGTTTTTTAATTAGCTTTAGCTAAATGTATGCAGTTTACAGTACCAGTACAAAGCTTGTTTTGTACAGCTGAGCCCTAGTAGAAAAACTAAAGCATAGGATGCAATGGTATGGCGTTATTAGTCAATAACTGCCAAAGTCATCTGTTAAGACTGATAGCGGTTAGATGTATATTAAGTAGAGATGCAACAATGAATCGATTACTCAATTCATGATCGTCATGCCTTTTATTTTGTGTTCACAATACATGATTGATACATGATGATTATTACCTGTCTGAGATTCGACATGGAAAATGGTTGATGATTGCACCTCTGATATTCAGCTCATGAAAAGCATTACTAACTCTGCACCATTTGACATCATCAGTGGGCATCATGTTGCAATGAATAAAGCTCCTCCAGCTACACAGTATTCCGACTTTTGGTTCCCTCTTTGTCTTTGGCTTTCAAGTTACAATCTCTGATGTGTTGCTCTCCTTTAAAGGTGGTGTAAAGTGGATTATGGACAAACATCGTCTTGTGTGTGAACTTATTGACATACATCCTATTTTAAGTGATGCCCGGGGCCTCTGTTTTACTGCTGCTCCAAAGTGGGTTATTTAATGACATTTTTACTTGCGGTCTCTTACTTGAAATGCAAAAGCCAGTGAAAGGAAATTCTATCATACTGCTTTTCTAAAGAAATACAGTATGAAAAATATAATCTGCGGTGCAGCCTTAACAATAAATGAAACACAACAACATAGCTAAGAGGGACCTAGAAAAATGAAACATGATGTGGTTTCTACTACTATTACTTATGTATGGATTACTATGGGAAACTATGGGAGATATCAAATGTTTTACATTACATTACATTTCACTAACACTTTCTGACAAATGCATTGAACAATACTTTCAGGAAGTAACGTGGTAGACATGATCAGACCAGAGTTACAAATAATGCAAAAGAATGTATTACAAAATTTGTATGCAGCTTCCTGACTTGACCCAAGCAACACATTTATCCCAGTTCTCTTGTGTTCAGAGTGTAATAACATGCAAATTAATGAAAGATGGAGGTAGCACTTTACATTAAGTGTCTCTAATTACTGTGTATTTACATAGTAGTTACTTACACATAATTGCAATGCTATTATGCAGAGTTACAATGTACCTAATGTTATGCAAATGCACAATTGTATCAGAAAAGGATTAGGGTTAGGGTTATGGGTAGGGTTATATTGTGCAAAAGGATTTACACATTAAGTACATTGTATATAACTATGCATAATATTGTGTAAGTACACATGCATTTACTAAGTAACTACTATGTAAATATACAGTAATTAGAGATACTTAATGTAAAGTGTTACCAAGGTGGGTTTATGCAAACATCGTTATTTACATCAAGATTGTAAAACCTGAGGAATAGAGGAAGGAATGGATAATTATTTTTTGAGAATTTGAAAGAGGTAGTGGGATTTGGCCAAGACAGAACTTACTTGATCTTAAGTGAATGTGTATCCATGACAACAGAATTAACACAACAGCGCTTTACAGAAGACGTCAGTAGAATCTTTCTAAATAGTATCAAACAGTGGCCTGAATCAAAGAGACATTTGGAAATGTGGTCTCAGCTTAATATATTTTGACATTTCAAAACAATCCCATCAACAGGACATTCAGACACCCGCACAGCACATACTGATAGATAGAACAGTTTATAAAACAGATTAGGTTGAAAGGACATTGTTATTGCAAGGTTTCAAACTGTTCCAGCTTTGTAGAATTTTCTAGAAAGGTATGTCGTTTGGCATTTTTGCCCTTGCATCAAATTAACTACAGTATATACCCAATGTTGCACCTGCTACTTCTATTTTTTGGGGAAAAAAGGTGTACTGAGATTTCTTTTAGACATTGAGAGACACAAGAAAATAACATGGGCACTCTAAAGGTAAGAAAAAAATGCATTGGAATAAAAAATGAAGAAAGCATACATGATTCTAAGACTGGATTAGTGGTGCAGATGAAATCGTGACAAAATAGTCTACAATAGGCACTTATTGGTGTTCTGTGATCTTAAGAAATGGTTAGCAGTACTTATTGTGGATAAAAATAAGACAGAATGGATTAGGCAGTGAGAAATGGATTGCTTCCTTTAATAACAAACAAATGTCAGCGTCGTCTGTACTGCTAAATCATTGCCACTTAAGCTAAAATTGGACTAGACTTCCAATTATTCTAGTTGCCTGCAGGAATTAGTTTTGAGACTAAATGAAATAAAAGGAACATGTGCAGAATTGCATCAAGGTGTACACCTTTATAGTCTCATTTAAATGGTTTGTAACAAAAAGATGAGCTGCACACAATAACCTTCTTATCTACAGTGTAAACTAAATGTAAAAAAAATAACCATGGACACACATCACATTACATTAAATCTAATGTAGGCATGTTTTAACTTTAGCAGGTGACTGCCTTATAGATTTTCTTAAAGCAAGGAAGTAGTCTTGCCTTATGTCTATCCCTTGACAAATGAATGTGCTTATATTTAGCCTTTATATTCTTGTATGCACCCAAGCTGTTTAATTCACTGAACTGGCAAACTGTAGAAGCAGAGAGTGCTAGACTGAAAGCAATAATTCGACAGGGCTTTAGCTTAGCTGGAATGACTGTAATGATTTACTATGTATTGCATGTTGGACAAGAAGTCACAGTCATTCGTCAGTTGTGTTCTGGGATTCCTTAAAATGCACAATAGGATGATTTTCCTTCATTAACTGGTCACGCTGAGATTTAAATATTTGAGAGACCTGACCAACAGGGAACATATTCCATAAAATACACACATAACGCCAGCCTACAAAAACAGTGCTGTCAATGCTACTTGCTACTTATTTGCTGCATTGTAGAATATAATAACTATACACATAATGAGATATCTCAAGGCTCACATTTATTACATTTAATATGTCAAGATGTCATTTCTGTGGTTCTCGGATATGATGAGGTAGGATCTATATTCATTTTAATGTGATCTGTCCACAATTTCTTCTCTGTGGCATTTCACTTTTTTTTTTTAACTGCAATGTACCAGTAAGTTATTATTTAAAAAAAAATGTTTTTTTTTTTCCATTCATTTCTCAAACACCAAAACACTAAACAAAAACAAACAAAGCAAACAAACAATCAAAAAATAATAACATTGAGAACAAATTTTAATTCTAAGGTACCATGCTTCTCTTAAAGTGGTTTTAGGTCATTTATAGCCATAACAACATAATTCCATAAATATGCTACATCCATTAACTGTATGTCACAAAAGAGATTTATTTTAAGAAACACGTTACATCAAACATGTATTTTCTTTTAAACTGTATTTTTACTATATGTCTTATGCTACAATAGTTTAAAGGATGTTCTCAGTTTGCATTCCTTTCTCTCAGGAGGTCTGTTGCTGGTTGAGTTTTTAAGTAATTTAACCAAAGTGGCATGAAAGTTATTGGCTGCAAAGCATGTCGTCATTACGGGAATGGGGTGGGATGGAACAGTATTTTTTCTCTTAATTATTTTTGTCGTCTGTTTGTATAAACTTGTTTAAAAAAAATGTCAGGTAATAGCTTCTTTAGCTGAGCAACAGGTGGTATATGGTTGGTCTTTAGCGCTCAGTGGCTTTCATAACAGACCAAGACAACCAACGTTTCACTTTATCTAATTAATAAAGGACAGCTTTTACTCCTAGCAACTTCCATAATAAATCAAAGGCATCAATTCACTCATACAATTTATTAAAATTTGATTATGATTATTTAAAATACACAATAAAGACACATACAATCCAAATCAGTCTTCAGTTTAGTGGCCATGCATGAATACTGATATATTTAACATACTGGTTTATTTATACATTGAAACGGATTGAGTTTTAGTAGGTATTTAGTATTTAGTAGGTAAAGAGCTACAATGTTACCCAGGGGTGAAATTCTGCCGGTACTCATCAGTGCTCCTACCGGGACTTATTTAATCTGCTTTTCATCCAATGCAGATGCATTCCATCCACTCACACAGTCCACTAGCGCAACGTTTCTCAAATGCACTTTCATTCAACACAGTTTGTGCTGCTTGCATTCTGTTTCCTCATACTGATTCTGTTTCTGTTAGCTGCTATTGGTCACCATTAACATAAGTATAATCATTGCATGTTGATTGGCCGAGCTTTCATTCTCATCAGATTTCATTTTGCCATGCATCACAAATCTCTGCCCATTTTGCTTTGTGTCATAATAATTATCATTATTATAAAGTATTTTTATTTCTTTAATGTGGCGGAGAAACTATTTGAAATATTCAAAACGAACATTGCTGCACATGAATTTGAAGGCAAAAATCTACGTCAGTGTTCACCATAAATTATACAGTTCATGAATATTATAAATAATTATCATAACAAGTTTTGCCTTGCACCGATTTACCACATTACCAGAATTTGCTTGAAATTTTCTAAAATGGCAAGTGATGTGTGAGACACTAGGGATTAACAATAACATAAAAAACATGATCAAAATGCAGCTTCAGATTTTGGCAAGGGAGTCAGAATCGGGATACACATAGAGGTGGGCTTCACACTAACTCTGGCCTAAATTGCAAGGTGCATGCTAAGCATAGTGATCAAGGTTTTGTTTTGTTGTGATCCTAGTATTTTCTGTTATGAGTATAATAATAAACAAAGACCAAAAAGGTGTTTTTTCTTTGTACAAGAGTTTATTTAAGTTAAATGTAAATTGTAAATGTCTACAAAAGGCAGAACCACAGTAATGATATTACTTTATGAATATGTGTTTTTGCCACTTTGTTTCTTGTGCAGAAACCACAATACCAGGGATAAAATAATAAACAAAATAAAGTCTACTTTTATACTGTTTCTGCCTGAAAAAATCATTTTCTGTAGTAGATCACGGTTATTAATCTACACAGAAACACAACAGAGAAGCACACTGAACATACAAAATAAATAAAAGAAACAGAGATATATGTTCTCTGTTCTAATCCAAGGCTATTATTGTAGAATAGCCAGGTCCTGTTGTAGGTGAGTACCCAGGGTCTGGAAAGTATGGGGATGATTTCAGAGAATACTATGGAGAGAGATTAAAATGGCCCAGTACATCATTAGTAGTAGTAGTGCCTGTTATATAATATAATATATTTTAGCCCCTGTTGTGCCTTGCATGACTTGGACCTTTTTGTATAATTTTTTTTATACCAGTTTTTATAAAATAATCCCTTTTTTTAGGATATCTTGAAACAAAACTCCCCCTCTACAGCAGATACTGCATAGTATAATATATATATATAACGTATATATATATGAAGGGTACAAAGCCTTCATTATTTTCATTGTCTTTGTTTATGATGAATTGGTTATAATTGATCAGTTATTTTTTAACGCTTATTTTGTATTTATAAATGTATTGTGTACCCATATGCATACATTTTTTAAAAGTATTTATTCATTGGCACACAGATTTTTTAATTGTTAACACCTGGCAGTGCATATGAGTACCTGCACCTTTGTGTTGAGAATTTCACCCCTGACATCACCAAAGCCTTTAGTATTTTGTTAGCGATTTCATAAGATATTACCATATCATCCTCTTCAAAAAACAACTTTAAGAAAATATGCAAATGAGACACCTGTTACTTTGATGTAATCAGTAAAACATGTTTGTAAATGTGGCGAACGCATATTAACGAAGAAGAGTACAGACATGTATGGGGGTTTTTTGTCATCAATGTCATCAATGTCTTAGTGATGAATTTATTTGCATTAATTTACTAATTTTTTTTTAAAACTAAATTGTAATTCAGCATGAGTAAGATTGAAAGAAAATATGAAAAGAACCCTTTTGTATGAAATAATCGTTTCTTTGCTACAAGTGTTTTTATTAAGAATCTTAAGCTCACCATTATTAACCCAAACGAATAAGCTTTATTGTTAATAAAACTCTCAGAAGTTCTGTGCACTGTGGCAAGTAGGGTATCAAATATTGAGTGGCCACTATAGTACAAAGGTTATGTGGTTATGTGTTTATGCATAACCACTAAAACCATCATCAGCCCAATCAGATCACGAATCAGTGCTTAATCTTTGGGGTATTTTTACTGTTCCTTAAAAACAATTGAACCCCCCCCCCCCCCCCCATAAAAATGACATGAACAAATAGCAATCTTCAAGTGTTAAGCTATGTAGCTAGTCTATGTTGTCAAATCCAGGGTTAAATGCTAGACCTGCTAAGTACCGTGGAGGCTGATTAATTAAGTTTGCACCGCTCTCTCCAATAAAAATACAAACCTAATCATGCAAGCTCCCACGTGGATGTGACATAGGCTAATTCATTGGCATCATCTAAATCTTTCCCAGAGATCAAGTTGATTGGCAGGGTTTTCAGTTACACAGTATGACTTTTGGGTTTTAAAAAAATCAGATAATGTAGTTTTGTCATGATTAAGGGAACATCATGAAAACATGTCAATAATGAACGTCCTATTTTATCGGGTTCATATAAACCTATTATGGTTTAAGGCGCATCTTAGCTATACAGCAGTGCCATATTTTTTATTTAAATGTATGTGAACCTAGGGCTTCTGAAAAGTGCTGTTTTAGGAAAACTAAATCAGAATGTTTGTTTTTTTTTTTAAAACATTCCATTTTAGGTGGCTTTAAAAGTTAATCCTGTACAATATTCTGACATGTTTCCTGAACACTGTGTTCATGTGACTGTGGAAATTGGATAATCAGAATTACTTCTGAGAAAACCAAGGAGCACTGCATGTTAATTAGGTCTAGCAGTGCTGATTACCATAATTAAGCTAATTGAAAAATCTAATCCCATGTTGAAAATGTTATATTTTTAAATCTAAGGGGACATTTTGGTTTATACCTAATTGTGTTATTTATACTATAAAATAAAATAAAAAATATATATACAAAACAAGATTTATTGTAGAAATACAATGGCATTTTTTAATATGTCTGTAATGAACTATTTCCTATAAATTATTTATTTCCAAGTTCTTTTATCATGTCCAAAGTCTGCATCACTCCAGCAAAGTTGTTTAAATATTGCATGTGAAAAGTAAACTCTTGTGTGCCAAAGTTTACATTTTGACTGTTCTTTTGTGGCCTCTGTCCCCTGCCTGGAGAAGGCAGAGCTGGAGTTGTTTAGTGCCTTTTACCTGGATTGCAGCAACCCCTTCTTTTTAAGGGCAAACACATACTAGTTCAATTAACCACTGACTGTCACACATCTTTAATCTAGTATCCATAGCAACACATTCCTGAGAGCATTGATGATGAAAAACTGAAAACAAATGGCCATCTAATCAATTTTCCTACGATATGTAATCTAAAAAAATAAATAACAACAAAACTGAATTGATTCTGATAACAAAGCTGATGTCCAGCTGTATTTATATTTATTTTTATGTGACCAAAGCCCTGAAACGGTACACAAGTTAAACTTATCGCTGTTGTCACCTGTTGAATGTTTTCTGGAAACGTGATGCGGGTTTGAGGAAGTTTAATAATTAGACCTGCTCTTTCCAGTCTTTTGAAAATAGTGCTGTCACTCGAAATGAAAAATGTGAAGTTGCAAAGATTCTCAGAAGCAGCTGCAGGAACTGTCACACCAAAAAATGTTTTAATACAAAACAAAGAGGTGAAAGAGCTAGGAAGCAGCTAATTGAAACACATCAGGTATCTTCAGAAGAGCAAGATTCACGCTGAGATCCAGTTATGAAAGGGGATGTTACAGTACAGGGAGTTCACTTTATTTTTGCCTGCATTTTGATCAAATGGGATTTATTACAGGTACACTGAGATACCTACAGCAGCTCTTGTAAAAGATGTACTCCTTTGCCATTTGGCTTTGGCTAGTTTGTAAAGACAAGTTACATTTTCTAAAAGATTGATTTATTTCCCAGACCACAGCAATATCCATGTCAATGAAAAAAAAAAAAAAAACTGTATTTGCCAGTACAAGAGCGACATTGGCGAAGTAGAACAAAGATGAAAATCATGACTGTTGATCGTATAGTGTTAAATAATCGCACGCCAGCAGTAATATCTGTGTAGATGAAACCATATATAACGAAGACTGTGTACCTGTGAGGAGCCACCTTCAGAGAGGTGAGGCAACCAGCCCTCAGAGCCAAAACAGTGCTACAGAGGTTCATCCACAACTCAACACCCACATATACTAAAGACACTGAGAAAGACTTACAGTCTAAACATTTATCTTTTAATATGTCCAAATAATGACAGGGGTGCTAAACGAGAGGAGGCGAAGGAGCAAAGATGCACATGAATAAGTAAGGCTCATCTTCCTTCTCAAAGGCAATTCATTTTGACATGAGGACAAACCATTGCTCTGTTTAGCTTCAATTATAGTACTGTGAACTTTGATGCTTATGGATTTCTTGCATATTTCTTCTAATATTTACAGCTATGGCCAAACATTTTGCATTACTTAGAATTTTAGGATTGTGACAATAATAATTAAAATAATATATATATATATATATATATATATAATATATATATATATATATATATATATATATATATATATATATATGATTAAGTATAATAATATATATATAGATATTATATAATACATATGCACAATGATTAAAATTCTAAGTAATATATTATAATATATATTATATATATATATATATATATATATATATATATATATATATATATATATATATATATATATATATATATATATATATAAAGATGTATCTTTAATCTTTTATTTAAAATCATATAATCAAAGAAACTACAAAGTTATATTGTAAACAACTACCGGAAGCCATAATAGTAGTACAGTATTTCATGTTGGATTTTGAAATGTCACATTTTCAAATTGTTATCAGTTATTTTATTTTTTTAATTATATGGAAAATTACAAAGCTGTATGTAATTCAATATATTAACGTAACAGTATTCAGCAGGTTTCATTCAACAATATGAAGCAAAATTAGTTCATTCTTAGGGTGATGTAACACTTTTGGTCATAGCTGCACAGTGAATGCCCTGTTCCTTTTGTAATAATCTCATCACTTGTTGATTCTGCCTACTGCTGTGGTTTTTAAGATCTCATAATGAACACCAATCCTGAAACCGACCAGATGAGATTGCAATAACAGCTCCAGGGTACCACGGCTAAAGGGAGGTTGTCGTTATAGGGACAGTATGTTTCTGGGTATGTGTCTATCACCTCACCAATGCCTTCTTCTATGCACTGTTAAGCATTAAAGATCTAGGACAGAAACAAGACCCATTCAAATTCACTTCAGGGATGTGTAATGACACAGAACATTCAATGTGTCAAAACAATCCTAATGAATAAAAAAGAACATTGCATTATGTAACACTTTAGTAGCAAAACATTATTCATTTTCATTTAGTAAACCTATTTAAATATTGTTACCAGATGGATAATTTACAGTGACACTAGGTGTAGAGCTTGTTATGGATTTAATGAATCATTTTTGGTTTAGACTTGTGGCCTTTATAGAAGAGTTCTATATAATGTTAAACCCTTCAAATATTACACATAATTACACACACACACACACACACACACACACACACACACACACACACACACACACACACACACACACACACACACACACACACACACACACACACACACACACACACACACACACACACACACACACACACACACACACACACACACACACACACACACACACACACACACACACACACACACACACACACACACACACACACACACACACACACACACACACACACACACACACACACACACACACACACACACACACACACACACACACCACACACACACACACACTCACACACTCACACACACACACACACTCACACACACACACACACACACACACAAGTTGCTGAGTTAATTTATTCATATGAAAACTCCATCTTTCACGGTGTCATCTTTTCATTTGTGCCTCGCCTTATCAATACTTATAGTCAACTGTACACATGCAGCAAACTTTTTTTTTTTTTTTAAGTTACAACTTTTAAGGAAAATCTTCATGAACAGGCATCAAAAGTTGTTGTGTGTTAGTTGGATGATGGTGTATGCACGTCTTCATCAGATCAAACATAAATATATGCCAGTACTGTACACGGCTTTACCATTGGCACTTTGCTAATCGTGACGTAAATAGAATAGCTCCGTTTATTCTGGAGTACTCAACAAAAGATTACATTGCAGTGTCAGTCGGCATTTTCCATTGAATAAACAGTTATTTAGTTTCAAAAGCTTTTAATTTATTTGAATTGATTTGTTCTTTTTCTTTGGTTCCATCAGTTTGCTAGTAAACTACTGGTACTTTAATTTCTTTTTTTCGAGGTATTATTTATAAGACAAAACAAAATCTGGAAATTAAACTTAACAGGTTACGGAGTTATGGAATACGTTGACTTTATTACCATCAAGCAATACAACATTTAAGAACGAATTATTTAAAAGACTGGAAAATCAAAAACAAACAGCTCCAATAAATGACCATTTATTCTGTCTCTTCTGCATCTTCACATGTTAAGGTAGTAAATGTCATTAGACATTTTTTTTTTTTTTTTTTTTTTTAATGTCTTCTTTCTGTGATAACCAAACAATTACAGACATTTCAGAGAATTTAACTAATGAAAACCCCAGGGCAGATACAACAAACACACAAAGGGCTGTTATATTAAGTTTAACTCTGGGAGCGTTCATTCTTTTCGCTGTAATAGGAAATATTTTGGTCATATTCTCAGTCGTTTGTCACAGACACCTCCGGATTGTCACGAACTATTTTATCATTAACTTAGCCGTAGCTGACCTGCTGCTTAGCACCACCGTGCTGCCTTTCTCCGCGACACTGGAGGTGTTGGGTTACTGGGTCTTTGGGCGTGTGTTTTGCAATATCTGGGCAGCTGTGGATGTCTTGTGCTGCACTGCCTCCATTCTGAGCCTCTGCGTTATTTCGGTCGACAGGTATATTGGCGTGAGCTACCCCCTGCGTTATCCTACGATGATGACCAAAAAGAGAGGACTGGTCACTTTGGCTGCAGTCTGGGTGCTCGCAATGGTTATCTCTATTGGCCCTCTGTTAGGTTGGAAGGAGCCAGATCCAAAGGACGACAATGTTTGTAAGATTACAGAAGAGCCCGGCTATGCTATTTTCTCAGCTCTGGGTTCCTTCTACGCGCCCCTGGTGGTGATTTTAGTGATGTATTTCCGAGTCTACCTGGCAGCCAGGAGAGAGACCAAGAGTCTGTATTCTGGGATTAAGAGAGAACGACTGAGCTCCACAGAGGAAGAACTCACTCTGAGGATCCACAGGAAGCTCTCAACTGGGGAGAGCGCTTTAAGCACACACGTGCAGCCGCCTAAGAGCAAAAGTCTGAGAAGCACGTTTTCCTTTAGGATTCACAAGTTCTCCAAGGAAAAGAAAGCTGCAAAAACACTGGGAATAGTTGTGGGAGTCTTCACTCTCTGCTGGCTGCCTTTTTTTGTTGTACTCCCTTTAGGTAAGTGCATTATTTGTTTAAAAAAAGGGTAAACACAATTCATTAAAAGAGGCATGAAACATATTCAGGTTTGTTCTCTGCATTTAATTAAACAACGTTTCCTTTGGTACCAATGTTTGTTTGTTTGTTTGTTTTTTGTATCCCTAGGTTCATTTTTCCCACAGTACAAACCTCCTGAAGATTTATTTAAAGTAATTTTCTGGCTGGGCTATTTCAATAGCTGCATCAACCCAATTATATACCCCTGTTTCAGTCAAGAGTTCAAAAGAGCCTTCAAGTGCATTCTTATGGGCCAGTTGAAGAGAAGAACCCCGTTTCATGCTCAGTATCATTTCACCTCCAGAACCAGCATGGAGATGACAGTAAGCACTCTGGAATGTGAACCAGTTAAAGACACTTTCAGATTTAGCACCATATCTGAGAATAGTGAGTGTCTTCCCTACCTGTCAGACAACAATGAAGGGAAATGTACATCTTCACTTCAAGAGCTGCATTCATACAGAGGGTAATATGAAATGCTGGTCACATTTTTACATAACAGATTACTCACTGTCATTCTCATTGGGACCAAGATAAATCTGCTTATAATAATAGTTATTTTTGCTCACAGTCAGTCAAAAAATAGAACTAAAACAAATGCTGTTACAGGTTTAGAATAATATATATAGCTGTAAGGGAAATCAATGAAACCTTAAACTTTGAACAGCAGGATCTATTCTATAGTAAGGCACTTTGGGACCTTGTTTATATACTAGACCACATTCATGTCTAGCTCAATTAGATTTACGTAAAGTTTTTGGAACATTTAAAACAGACTGTGTTATGTTTTTGGTTAAATGTGCCTCAGAAACTGCTCCTGCATTCTCCTATGTGCACTATGTGCTATCTGTCTTGTATGTGCTGCAAACGTATTTGATTATCTGCTCAAAATGGCTCAAATGTATTCTATGTTTTCAAACTACATACATTTACAAATGCTACAAAAGATAATTGTGCATTACTGTGCTCATTCGTCAAATAAATGTGCATTAGCTGCTATGGAAAGTATTACAAATTCATGTAGTTTTATTTGTAACAAAGTATTGTATTTAAGTAATAAATATTTTAATTATTTTGAGAGTTTGATTTCATTAACAGTGTAATGCATAGCTGCCTTGCCTATTCAACACTACCAAGACTGCAATATTTCACGAGAACTGCATGATGACTGCTAAAATATGTTATCTCATTATCAGAACAAATCCTCATCTAAGCTATCGGCATGTCCTGTCCTTTAGGCTATCAAAGAGTTGTTACCTGTATTGAGGAGGGTATAATAAACTATTGTATGATTTAGAAAGGCATGTTTACAAAACACTGTCCATGTGTAAAAGTATACTGAAGTGTAATGAACCCAACTGAAACCATCCCACTCTTGTGAGCGTATCACCTCTCCTCTTGTTCCCATGGTGTAGTAGTTGAGTTACAATGACTGACAAAGCAGGATGGAGAAATACGGGCAGTTTAATTGTGAGGGTGAGGTAGAGGTGACAGTGTTTAGAAGTCAGTAAACCAGGAAAAAATTGCATGTAAATGGCATGTATGCTGGAAACTATCCTGCCTACCGTTATGTATGAAGAAAGGTTCTGGGATATTTCCCAATAAATTGGGGACCTGCCGCAAGTTTCCAGCATCTGTCTGCTTAATGTGGGCCTATAAACCCCCCCCCCCCCCCCCTACAACTCTAACAAGTATGCCTTCCTGAAAATCTAACAGCCTCCACATACAGCACGCTACCTTTACTAATTCGAATTCACGGCTGTGTTTGAAATCGAGCTACAGGAACTAGTTTTAGCTCTATTTTCCTTTAATGGGTCTGTGGATTGAATAAATGAAACTCTACACATCACTGCAGGATTTGTTTGGGTTTATATTTCAGTTCACATACTCACTAGCATATAATTCCTGTGATTGGGGTATATGTTCCAATATTATGAGCTGCTTTTGACACTATATTTTACCCTTGAGAGAGGAAAGCATATACAAATGCTTGACCTTAAGGAAACTGGCTTACAAGCAAAAAGCATGGCATACAAAACTAAAAACTGAACAGCATATACTGCATGACACTCGACTCTGGGGTTTAGACCTCAGAATTATCTCAGCTGCTTTTTCCAAACATTACTAAACAATGCTGCATTTTTCTTAACTTAAATCTATCAAATCATTAAACTAATGAAAGTGGGCTGTTGTATGCACACAATACATACCGGGCCTCGGTGATCGATCAGACTTTGATGTAACATTGGTTGTCTAGTTTGACTGAATTTTGTATTATTTATAAATAGAAATGATGGATTATACTTAATCCTACCCTTTCACTCCCTGATGCAACTGTTAAGGTTCACAATAACACTCCCCTAGCGGGCCACACTTATTATAGTTCAGTTGCAGGCTTGAGGGTCCCACTCAAAAGAAGAATCTGTGGTTCACCAAAATAGTTTTCTGCTATTTATCAAAGATGCAATGGAACCATTCCCAGGCTTCTGCATCTCAGTCAACACAGATCACCAGTCTGCAGAAAAAGGGACAAAACATTTGTCAACTGTTTTTTTCATACACAGCTGAGGATTACAGTGCTTTTGCATTCATTTTCAGACCAGATAACATGTTATTTCTGAAGCTTGTGTACATTCCTATAACACTGGGGAGCGAGGTGTGTGGGAAGGGAATGCTTTTTTTTTTTTTTTTTTTACCATGTGTATATGTGATTTACAGAGGACCTTGATTATTTCAATGCTTTAAAAGAAGCATGTGTAAAATAGCATGGCTTGCACATTTGTAGCATTAATCTGGTATAATGGGACTATTGTGAATGTTATTTTCCTTAAAAGCAAGCATTAGCTTTAATGAGGCTGAGTGTCATATGTTTTTAAGTCAGTTATGTAATGGAAGATGTAACAGGGGCGAGGCAATGAAGCCAGACCAGTATAGCAGTGTGTATAGCTACAGTGGGGACAACTCTGCTCAGGCTAAGCCACCACCATGCCGTGCAGTAATCCGACTATGCCAGCTGTAGAAAGAAAGAGCAACTCAAATGTAATGTTTCCCAGTTTTGCCCAGTTTAACAGCACAGGTTACCACAAGGAAAGTAGACGACAAGCGAAATGGAGTTCAATGTTTTTATTTATAACATAAAATATGTTTCACATTTGCAAAAATAAATCAAATGGATCCTTTAAGGGCTTTGTAAAAACAGAGGCATATAAGTTTCCAGCTACACAAATTAGACACAGTAGTTAACATGTCAGCATCACAGATAATAAAGCGCTGAAGGGCACCTAAGCATAATACAACAGCCCAGAGTTAATTGCATTAGTGAATTGGAGATGTGGTTGAGGACTCGGTTAACAAAAGGCATTCAAATTAAAATAATTTGGTGCTCCAACTAAACCTAGCGAGTCCTCAATCTAACCTCCAGTGGAGTTCAGATACTGAGCATCGGGCACATATTCCGTTGACTAAATAATCCCATTCTCACAGTGATCAAAGAAAGGAAATGGATTTTCATTTTACAGGCAAAATAATCACACAGAAGCTATTCTAGATCTCCCCCTACCCCTCTCACTACAAGCCAGTGCCAGGCTAAGAACTTAGCAGCAGCAACAACACATGAGCTACAATTGCTATATAGAGATACACACCACCACCAGTATACACTACAGTTCATAAACTTCACACACAAAGTCGCAGTTTCTCAAAACCCTACCGCCACTCCTAGCTCCCAGCCCGGCATCCATGCTCACACAAACTGCTCGTTATCCTGAATGTTCTCCCAGCTCTTGCTTCATTCTTCTTAATGAAGCTTTATACAATTGGACCGATGAATGAATTACAATGCAATTTGCTTACACACATTCACACGTGCCTGAAAGCATATTAATAGAAAATAATCAAAGTGCAATAGAAAAACGACACATCTTAAATTAGAAATACAAAATAAAGTGCAACGCGTAACCCTGTAACAGGAGACAACGTGGGCAAGATATGAAGAGCTGTATTCTGTTTCAACTAAATCCAAAATATATATATATATTTTTTTAAAACATCCTTGTTTGCCAGCTATGTGAGTGCGAAGAGAGAAAACAGTCAGCTGGATACTAGGATTCGATTTCTTTCTCTGTGGGAAAGGATGTGTTACCAAGAAGATCATCACTGAGAAGCAATACAAAGTGTAAATAGATACTGTGCCTAGCTGCACTGAGCAGTCACAGCTATCAATTTTGCAAACACCAGACATGTCACATGGCTTTGAGGAGCGGAGGTAACCATGGATCATGAGTTCTGTAGTGTACATGGTAAAAACGATTGATTCCAGGTGTTTAAACACTGACTGAAGGGTGGTGGTGTATATAAAAATCAAAGGGTGCTGTACTACAATTTTATTTGTATTTAATTATATGCACAGGTATGCTCTGGGGAGAGCAGGTAGTCATGCATCATGAGTGCCATACTACCCAGAATTAAAAATGATTGATTGCCAGTTCAGTGTCCAAGACTTTCAAATGCCCAC
This sequence comes from Polyodon spathula, assembly GCF_017654505.1. Classification (NCBI taxonomy): domain Eukaryota; kingdom Metazoa; phylum Chordata; class Actinopteri; order Acipenseriformes; family Polyodontidae; genus Polyodon; species Polyodon spathula. The sequence continues at coordinate 3,883,958 of NC_054543.1, forward strand.
ATCATATTAATCAATGCCTGGTAAAAAAAAAAAAAAAAAAAAAAAGAAAAAGCCAAGCATCTTTAAATGGGATTTTTTCAATGGCCAACCTTGATAATGAACCCTCATGAGTTGTCCCAGTTATCGTAGTGTCAGGAATCAGTAGTAATTCTGGTCAAGCTGCGAGCAATTTCTAAAAATTCTACATAATAGAAAATTATTAATATTGAACTATTATGGCCTAGATTGTGTTGGGGAGCAATTTACTGCAAACCTACTACTGTAATGCAATGGTACCCTCTAGTGGATAAACTTTACCAAGCCACACAATTCTGTGTAGTTCTTAATAAAAAAATGTTTTATACCTTTCCCATGTTTGCCACTGATCTGTACTTGCCATCAGGTTCATGGATTTAAATAAAATTGAAGAGATTGAATTAATAACATGTTTCGACCCAGGCTTTCTCCAGTGAGAGCTCCTAACTAAAGTGAGACTCTGTCTGAGGTCTATCAAGGCTGACTGACTGGAACCATGAACCTCAAGGCAGGGAGATATAGGAGCCCAGGGGCAGCGGTGAAAGAACTTCAGTACCGAGCAGCTACCCAATGACTGTGTCTTACCACGTTCATTAGGGTAATATATTAAACTGACAGCAGCTAGTTCAGAATGCCGCTGCCAGGATCCTTATTAGATGTAAAAAACATGATCACATCACCGCCCCGCCCCCCCCCCCCTGTCTTGCCCAGCTGCACTGGCTACCTGTAAAGTTCAGGATTACTTTCAAAACTCTTCTGCTCACCTACAATGCCCTTCTTCACATAGGTTCCAAGTACCTCCTCAATCTGCTGACCCGCTATGTCCCTGCCAGCAAGCTGAGGTCCTCCCACTCTGGCCTGCTTATTATCCCCAAGCAAAAGTGCACCACACTTGGAGAATGCTTGTTTAGCTTTATGGCCCCGACTCTTTGGAACTCTTTCCCAGCTTTGGTGTGTGATTCTCCCACCATTGCCTGCTTTAAATCAACTCTCAAGACCCACCTGTTCTCTCTTGCTTTCCATGCTCTTTATCCTGATATTTGCTATTAGCTGCTGTGTTGTTGCTGCTATTTCATGTATTATGCATTTTCCACTGTATTTCATGTATTATGCAGGTTTTTTTTTTTTTTTTACTGTGTATCATGTATTATGCATTTCTCTATATTTTGAAGTATTATGGATTTTCCTGTTACTGCATCTTGTAAAGCACTTTGTGATGGTGGTCCACTATGAAAGGAGCTATATATAATAAAGATTGATTGATTGATTGTTAAATCTAATTTGACTCTCAAAATATATGCTAAATGCTCTTCTCTGACAATGAATAATGATGTAATTAACTATCGCACAATTTTTGTATCAGTTGTAATGTCTCTTGTCTGCAGGGAATCACAGGTGAGAAACCTTAACCAGTTACGGGCACTACAGTGGCTCACCTTATAAAGGCACTGATCCGTGGAGGGTGGAGCTGCATCATGCAGCCGGTAGCTTGCTGGTTCAAATGCTTGTGGTTTTGATCTTGGAGACCAACAGAGGGCGCTGCTTTGGCCTTTGCACTCTTCCTGGCTTGGGAGAAAAACTGTATGTTCACTTGATTGCACCACAGTTACCCCTATGGAGCAGGTGCTGCAGAGGCCAGGCTGAGAGCAGTCAGGTTGAACTCACTCCTCCAGGGTTTGGAAACATCTGCTGTTTAGGTTCGCTGGGTAAAAAGAGGATGGATGTTGATCTTCCGTCCTTCTGAGTTTGTAAATTGGGAGAAATGATGGGGTGATAAATTAGGCATTTCAAACTGAGTAGAAGCCTAGGCAAAATCCATGATTGGATAGTTTAAGCTGTTGTACACAAACTGCCACTAAGCCAATTAGGCTGCCCCCTGCTTCTATTTGCAGATATATAATTAGGTTATAATTTTGTTTATTCAAAAAGGTATTTTTCATTTACAATTGCATTTTAGAGACAAAAAACAAAACAAGGGGTAATGGAAAACAAATGATGAATGGAAATAAGTGATATTGTTTAGAATGTTTGGAATTGGTACCATCTGTTAAGTCTTGTGAATACTAATAATTTCAGTTCATTATACAGCAGATCAATGTGATTGTACAGAATGAAGGCTAACACCAGATTACCTTGGGGATAGGAGGGAAGCTGTGCTTGAATGCTAATAACATGCTCAAAGAAAGATTGGGCATTTCCCTGGAAATATGGAAAACATGAGTCACTAAAATAAATGTCAGTCAGTGACTACCCTGACACCAGGTGGGCTGCAAACAAATGCTTCCATACATCAATACAATGTAATAATTACAGTGCAAACAAGAACATATTCTCCCAGTGTATATTTGTATTGTTAAAAAATGATGCAGTGTTAATGACAGAACTGCCATTTGCGTGTGAATTAATGTTAACATTGTAGACCAAAGTGGATTACTGACAGCGAATTGGAAGATACACTTTAATCATTGAGGTTTAAGATTTGAATGGCTGAGAATATTACAGTATTTTTCTTTTTTGTTAGTAGTAGTAAATGACTCAACATTGTTTATTGAATTCCTGTCTTTTGATGTCTCACTCATCCTAAACATCAGTGACACTCAGTGGCCATGAAAATAGTACATTTCTATAAGGAGTACTTGTTCATTGGTTCAGAAATTTTAGTGTCACTAGAAGTCACAATTAGAAGGTATCAAAATACAAGATTGTAATGGACACTAAAATCCCATTTAAATTGAGTTTGTACATTAACCATACTCTCTTGAGAAATGACTGAAAGGACCACTGGCTTTGAACATATAGTTGAATGCTTCATTGGGATTAAGAGAGAACCAAAAAGATTTAAAAGCTTTCCATACATGTTCGGTTATGGTCATTTCCATATGGCAAAGTGGTTAAGAAGCATCACTGAATAATATTAATATTAACCTAATTTCAAAATGCATGCTTTCATTCAACTATAACAATGCTGGATAAACATCGAGTTTTTAAAAAAGAACCAAGCAGCTATATGTCAAGCAGACACTTCATATTTGTATTTTTGCACAGATGACTCATACATTGGATGGGTGGGGGGGGGGGTACACTGCAGTGCTATGTTTAACAGTGGTCTCTATAAGAACTAGAAATCTGCAGCATAAATGGGTGTTGGTCCTTAATTTCAAGTATCCAAAAATATATCTAATTAAACCATTTGTAATTATTAAAGTTAATGCAGCATGCCAGCACCCTGTAGAAATTGCAAACAGCTTATTTAAAAATCCAAAATAAACTCTACAGAGCAGCTAGAAAAATAGAGACTTTAATAAAACAGAGAGGGTATACAGTAGCGCCTGGCACATCCTTTTGGATTAAAGATATGAAAAGCAATAATACTGCAGTGCTGTGTACAGCAACAAATAGAGCATTCTGAAATCTGTGCTCTGGATCATTGTGACGTCACAGTTATCATTGGCAACATCAGCTTTGTATTGATAGGCCAGCTTTCTTCAGGAAATGAAAGGCTCTGTGTGATAATGAGTAATCTGCACCTGCTTCCATTGCTAGGACTCATTTCAGCAGGCTCTTTGCTCGTCAATACGACAAAACCTTTTTTTACTTATCAGAACATTTTTATAGAAGCAACAAATTTGCATTTCCAATTGCCGTGCCTCTTAAAAGTCTAGACAGCCTCATTGATGTACTTATCTGACAAATAACAGTTTATGCATGAAATTTAAGACGAGGAGGGATGAAATGTTTTGGGCTCAGAGAGAAAAGTGTAGGAGCAAAAGATAAAGCTGAAAAAGCATTTAAGGTATACTTAAATTAGCGTTAAAGTGGTCTACATTGAAGCACTTTCTAAGTTGGTGGCAATTTTATTTTTTAAAATTATGAAAATGGTTTGATAATGATTCCATGCATTTTGTCTGAAGGTTCTAATTTGCTTAAAGGATTACAGAACACCCCATAGTCCACAAACACATTGCCTTTGTCGTATACTGTGCTGTCTGTACTGCAGCAATACATGGATACAAGCAGAGGATGTCCAGATGGTCAAAGAAATTTCACTGTCACTCCACAGGCACTGCTGGAAATCATCTGTCATAAGCGAACAGTTTAATTCCCCAGTCATTTCAGCTGTATAGCATCGTGAAGTTACAGGGCAATATAATACAGACACCAAAAAATAAAATAAAACCCTTTCAGTTAACAGAAGGCTAAATGAGTGGAAGTGAAATGCAAAAAACAAAAAAACAAAAACAAACAAACCTTACAGTAACCGGACAGTCGATCTTCCACACCAGTCTTGCTGGTTTCAAAAAAGGAATGCATATGTAAAAAACATGGAAAAAAAAAAAAAAAAAGTATCCTCAAAGGAAACAAACCAAATAAGAAATTCTGTCATTGGCAACCTTTGTGACATCTGTTTATTGAAACCGGACAGTACTCTGTAATCCTGCAATCTGAATTTCACTTTTAAAATAGAACAGCTTCTGCAATCTTGTGCACAAAATGAGTACTGGAATGCAAGGCTCACTGTAGAAAACACCATGTGAAGTTATATCATGAACATTACACAAAAACAGCAAAAAGTAGGCAATATTTGAACAAACATACATTTTTGCAGATGATAAATACTTAAGTCAGATTATTAACAAAATCATTTCTATTTTGTTTTACTAACAGTTTTTTTTTTTTTTTTTTTTTTTTTTTAGCTGATAATTGATGAAGTGTAGGATTTCAAATGCAGACAGGCGCACGTTCCCTGTAAGACAACGTTGTGAAATCACTATTAACAGTGCAGAAACTTCGACTGCAGCCTGGTTCACTTTAGTTTTCTGTTCTCAGACAGAACTTTGCTAAATCCAGCTTAAATATTCACAGCTAAATCCAAGAGTTCTAAATCGATAGGTTGTTGGAATTTGTCATCCTTACTAAATGTATGCAAGCATGCAAAAAAAAAAAAAAAAAAAAAACACAACACTAAATTGAAACATCTTCTTAAAACATCTATGTATCAGCACATAAAAGGCTAAATAGTGCATTGATTGCTTTTGCTTATAAACACATGAATTCCACTTGACTGTGAGACAGCAATTACAAAAGAAAAGTTGCATAAAATACAAGAATAGTGTTACACCTTTTGCACAGATACAGGACAATGAGCTTAATGCACACTGGACAATACTGGAAAGCTGGAGCTTGTTTTAGATTTCGTAGTTTCTGAATTTCCTCAGAAGTTCGGACGGTGTGTCAGCTGACCAACGGAAACGCAAGTGCCAGTAGTTCTCATCTGAAAAACAGCATTAACTGAAATTGATACATCTCACAATGCAGATATAAAAAATAAATAAAAAAACAACACATTTTATCACTCAGGATGGAAACAAGAGAAATAACTGACCCTTGTTAAAACAAATTAAAAGTTGATTTTAGGGCATAGCTAATTGGGGAAAGTACAACAAACTGGAGGCATCACTGATTATTACCACATTTAGATTATATGCTTTCGAATGTGTATTTTATTCCCCATATGCATGTCCTTTTGGTAGAAGGAGATAGTCACTGCTTTTCTTCCCTTTAGTTGTGTTCAAAAACCACTTGTTCTACACACAAGGGTCCAGTAACAGCAACCTGTGTCTGAACCGAAATTGCATCCAACATAAATCAACATGTGGGACACATTTGTGTGTAGTCTTCCTTTCATTCCCTCAGGCAATTAGTAAACTGCAGATAAAGCAGATGTTCTGTGTGTTTTAAACGCTATATGACCTGACAGTAAGTTAGGCACTTTGCCATGTCCTTTTCATGGAGACAATCTGGTTACAGGCAGCGGTTCTTTGTCAGTATCTTTTCCATCTGTGCATCACGAAGGAGAAAGGACTTGCCCTGGGTTACAAACCACATCAATTGCTGAACAGGAAATCAAACGGACAGAGCTTCAGTCCTCTGCTCTAATGCCACACAATACCTGTCAGAATGCGTAGTCACTTAAACAACGTACATCATTTGTAGCTTTGACCTACAACAAAAACAAAACATGCCCTGTGCTAGAGTGCAGTTCACTAACCCACTGTACCTCCTAACACCCAAAAAACAATGTCATCTGGCCATCTGTGGAATACAGTCTTAAGCAACGTGGTGCCTCCACTTCAAAGTGTACTACTGCCTTTATATCCTGTATGTAGAGTACACACACATCGACCCTGTACGTTTGAACTTTGCATGCTTTAAAAAAAAAAAAAAACCTGACCATCTTCACTGACAGAGCATGTACACCCAGGTGATGTACTACTCACTGGGAGATGGTGGTGTTTTTGGAGATTGTGGTTCTTCATCCTCTGCTGTCTTCTCAGTGGTCTTGCCCCCAGACAGCCCCACCTGCTCCATTTTGCTGGTCAAGCTGTTGCAGTCCTGCTCTCCATGCCGGTCAGGTGGATTCCCAGGACTCAGGCTGTCTTTGATTCCTGGAGCCTCCAGCATGGGCTCCTTCTTACTCTTCACTGCCCAGTGCATAGACTAAAGAAATAAATTAAGAGACACCTAATAATTCAATTGTGAAAACATTGGTGAGAAAACCCATCCAGCGTTGACTCTATACATGGCATTGGCTCTGCTTTCTATAAAGACACCTTGGGTGTTGGATATCTATGGCAGGCAACTAAAACCAAAAGAGCAGCTCCTGAACACAGGCGAAGACACCTTCACACAAACTAATGAAAGAAGAAAAAAACAGCACTTGAGTAATTGCAACAAAAACCACTGAATTATTGTAATTCCCCATGAAAAAGGTATCAGGACAGTGCAGGACTAAGACAAGTCCATTTGAAGAAACTCGCTCTTTAAGAAACACACAATTGAGTTTACCAAATCTATTAAACTCAAGAGCCTTGTTTATTACAAATGCTTCTTATAAAAATGCTTGTCAACAGATCACTTGAACACAATCTCCTGCCACACACACGTCTTTTCTACATAAAACATTCAAAAACAAACATTCAAAACAAGCTACTTCATGGACTGTATTCTACTTGCATCAAAAGATATACACCCCCAATAAACATATGCATGACAATACCAGATGATTAATTTAATTTAAAGAGATGCAAGATGACATCACTGTGCTTTAAATGCAAGAGCCCTCAACTAACATAATAAAAAAAATGTAAAAAAATACATTGGTGATTATTTTCATGATGAAAAATTTCAACCTGTGTGTTAAAGACACTAGCGTAAAGGAGACTGTGGTTGGTGAATAGTCAAATCAAAAGGGGAAAGGAATAGACACTGGAGATTCATACACCGTTAATAAATTCTGACCCATATAATATGCCATTTCGAAATACAGCATTTTGATCTTAACAGAATTATCCACCAACTGTGGAATACAAATCTGTAAACTTGGGGATAAGTGGCTCCTACATTCCACAGTAAAGGCTGCAAACCCTGAACCCAGACACTCACTGCCTTGACTGTGTCACTCAGAGCCTCCCAGTCACGGAAGGGGATGGCGATTCTGCTTCGTCTCCAGTAGTCATAGCGGGCGCGGCTGTCTTCATTCTTCAGGATCTCTTTCGCCTGCTGCAGCTTTTGAAACTCTGCCACTAAAAACAAAATGACAAAAGGGACAACGTGGGATTCCATTTTTGTTCAGTATTAAATCAAAGACTCTGCCTCTGTCAAAACAAAGTTTTATCACACTTGGTGAAGCCATTTCATAGATACAATAACAAACATTCAAAACTTCATAAAGAAAGCGGGATTGTGATGTTCTGAAAGCAAATACAAAAGAAAAATAATTATCTTGCACTAATTTTTCTTATGAGTAATATTTTTCCATACTTAATCTTGCTGTGAAAAAAAAATCCCTTTACTAAAAGCATGCTTGAGATTTTAATCTTTAAAAAGATAAATCCAGAGGCTTAGCAGGTTTAATCTTTTTATTCGACTCTGTGCAGAGCAATTTACTGAAAACATCCTGCTTGACTTTTAGAGAATACAAAAAAAATGTTATTGATGGGAAAGCTGACATTTATCATTTAAAAAGATTTGGGTAAAAAATAAATAGCCTCATGAATACAAATGTGGATGGCTTTATTTTGTTTTTAGGGAAATCCAGTAATCCGGAATTTCAACAAACATAATCCTGAAAGCAAGTTGTCAAGGCGAAGGAAAGAAATGATGAAATCTTTCCAGTATTAACTATTTGAATAACCATCCCTTCTGTGTTGGCAGAATGTCAATTCAGATGAATAAAAAAAGACAGACCTTACATTGGCGTGACAGTGATCCACTTAGGGATTCAGAGATAATCTCAATAAAAGTCAAGGCAGCACCTGGTTGAGCCTGGTGACATCTGAAGGACTGACTGCTTCAGACCCAATACTGCAAAGGACATTTTCTGTAGCATGAATTCCCCAAAGCCTTGGCACCTAGTCTTTTCAGCCACTCTGTATGTGTATTAAAATGTACTAGCTTTGCAATTATTTTCAGTTTTACACTCAAGTGTAATTGATTGGTGTTGCTTTACAGCATGCCTCAATACTGTCACCCTCTGTGCACTCTGCACTTATCAAAGCAGAAACCCTGCTTCACACTGTGTCAGTCTGGGAACCAAGCTGCCAAGCCCCTGCTGATAGAAGATGACAAATTACTTTTGTGCTCAGCTATGGAAAAAAAAAAAAAAGGAAATTGAAAAAAGGAAATTGCTTTTCTCTTTCTCCAAAATAAAATTTGTTTTTCTGGTAAAGTGTTGGATTATTAGCATCCCTGCTCCTGGAATATTATAATCCAAGTTTAATAGGTATAACTGGGTGGTTTATGCCAGTTTAAAAAGATGATTTAGAACAAAATATACCAAAAACACAGTTAAACACAAATAACTAGGGTTTAAATGTAAACTGTACTCCTTTTACATAAAGAATGTCCAAACTGCCCATCGCTTCAGTATTATCAGAATATCTGATCTTTTCATCCTTTAATTGAAACGACAAGCACCTCAAGCAGAGCATTCCTTTGTTTTAATATTACATTGTGAATTAAATTTCCTAAAGCGTCATCAGGTAGCTATATTGGATGCATTCTTCTTTGCTCCTGGTGTATTGATTTATATTTGCACACATAATGGAAGACTTTCTACTCTCCGAGATTGTCAAGTCTAATTAAATAGAGATGCATGTTTGTTGGTAACAATGTTGTGTGGAATAAAATATAATATAATAATAAATATATGGGAATAGATCAAATTTGCTTTTCTGTAAAATTTCCAATAAAATCATTACCTGCTTTGGGGTTATCAGGATGTTTATCAGGATGGCAGTCAAGAGCTCTGGCTTTGAACTCTGTGAGGATCTGTTCCGACTTTAAAAAGAAGAAAATATACAAGGTCAGGTTTCACTGGACCTTTGATAAACGGCACAATATAACATTGAACTGTATAGACTACCCACCAGGAAACATCTCGTTTAGTCCTGCTTTCACCCTGGACCTTGACCCCAGATATATAATATATATATATATATATATATATATATATATATATATATATATATATATATATACACACACACACGTGTTTTGGCTTAGATAACAGTCTTGGCTACTGATTTGACAAAGCAGTTTTATTAAAAAGAGAAAGTATAAATGTTTACAGTTTATTTTATTAATATGTGCTGGAAGTCCTTTTTATATGTGTTCCATGATTCATAAGGAGTTCCAATCACTATTCTATACTTGTATTCAATGTTTTTTTTAGGGGGTGGGGTTGATTATTAACAGCAATGGGTTTGACCAGAGACACGCTTTGCTGGAAATTGCCAGTATCGTGACAGAATAATTTCCAGTTTATATTTTGTACTTCAGAGAAGCAGCACTTTCAGCTGAACTACATGCGTTGTTTTTCGGTCCAGTGTTTATTTGACCCACTCTTCCTGTTACATGCAAAGCGTAAGACAAATGCCAGCTGCTGCACACCTCATTTACTGAGGAGACCTAGCAGATTTGCCATAGAAAACATTCTTCATTAAAGCAAAAGACAAACTCTTACAAACGTAGCTCACTCAAACGAAATCACTTTGCAAAACAGGTCAGATGGCCCCCTTCTTTTTTAAGGCGAATTGGGCTGGTAGTAGAATCTAGTCAACAAGGCGTGTTTACTTTTAAAGTAGCAAACACGTCAATCAGCCTTTTACTTGTTTGATTGACAGCCCTGCCAAGATACAAGTCAGGTTTAGTCATATAAACAGTTAAAAGAATACTAAATGAACAGAATTCATTCAAAAAAAAAAAAGAACGAACAGAGAAATGTCAACCCACAAGTCATTCCTTATGACTACAAACATATATTTATTCAGCAGATGCAATTTTTCCATTGCACCCGTTTTCCAAAAAAAACATGATTACCACTCGATGCAAATTCTTAAAATTTGTCATATTAAAACTGTTCAAATCAGAAAAAGAAAATAATAATAATAAATAAATAAATAAATAAATAAAAAAAAAAAAAAACAAAACAAAACACACAAACACACACAGGCTGCTTCAGAAAAACAAAAGCTGCCTGTCACGCATTCTCTATAGAGGTCTTTCAGGTCAACAGTGCTAAGGACCCTCTGAGAAGAGAGTTGAATAATGCGAGGTTTCAGCAGAACTGGCTTGCAGCTATTAAAGAACTGCAGATGCAGTATTATTGGGGGTTTGGGGTTCAGCAGGACAATGCACATAAATCAAATCCATGCAGAAGGATTTACAATCATGATTAAAATTGAAACTACCGAAATGGAATGTGCAGCACCATGTCCTTTAATGATAATAAACAGCATATCAAAATGTACTTGCAAGCTCTTAAACTTAAAGTGACCACATCTGCGGTAGCTCATTTTAATCAAAGTGAGAGTTATTTCCCTTCTGTTTCGTCCAGGTATGAGGCTTGTTAAACTTTAAGAAACAACACAATATTTTACTCAAAAAAGGGCTTAAAAAAATAATAAATAAGGTACAGAACCTTAACAACCCCCCTACACCAATACATGTAAAAGCGTTAGTACAGCTCAGGCTCTTGTTAAGCTTGGTACTACATGAAAGAATTGCAATATTGTTGTCAGGATTTCTACTGTAGTACAACTACTGTAGTATTAGCCACCTGACAACCTCAGAAAAATAAACTGAGTTTAACAAAATTCGTAAAAAAATATCTTAATCTTACCGATGACAGTTCATCGCATCCTAGCAAACCATAATAATCTTCTAAATCTTCTGGTCTGCAGTTTAAAATCGCGTCCATTTGCAAATGTTAAATCTACTGTAAAAGTAAAATTATGCACGGACAGAGAGAACTTTCACCGCTAGCAACAGCACTTTCCACAAGCCTGTTTTCCGGCGTATACACGACTCGGCCGAGAAGTGCTTCTGCAGCACACACGCCGATAAGCTCATATTGCCCTGCCTTCTGCACGTTTTATTGGGTACGCAATAAAGTGGGAAGAGCAATATTACACAGTTTGCGTTCTTACAAGGCAGTCTGGGATCTGTAGTACAGGTGTGTCGACGTTTCTTAAATAAATAAATAAGCAAAACATATTGTCCTAGAAAACTGAAAACATAAAACAGTTATCTGATCGTATGTATTCATTTTCCAATATCATACTGAGAGTGAAAATGAGCTGTATGACTGAATGTGATCGGTCCGGTGTGTGATGATATTAACCACAGTGATATTATCAGCAGCTTGTATACTCTGCCCCAGATACTTCAATATGGTGACATTAACGTAATGGTGTATTAAGCAGATTTGGCTGGACCAGATTTAAAATAAAAACTAACAAACAAAATAAAGTGATGTAAATCAAATCTTTTTTTTTTTTTTTTTTTTTTTAATTTATTACTTGCACAGAAACTGCGAAGTTACAAAAGAGGGACCACACACTGTATTCGGCAGCTGATACAGAGTGAATATTGAAAATCTAAACGACCTGTTTTAGTCAGAGTTAATAATAATAGGATTATATGTATAGTTAATCTGAAATTCGCTGAATGTAGCTAAACAAATGCCCGCAGTTGAGTAAACTACATGACTCTATTTCAGCTGGTCTGTTTTTCCCGTAATGACTGTGTAGCCTAACCCAAAATTGATTAAGGCGTATCGCCACATATTTTTCTCAGATCTCAGTTTCGTCCATGTCAAAAGTTTCAAAATAAGAGATTAATCGCGTGAGGCACGGGTGTGTCAAATACATTCACTCTGGGAAGGTTCTGCGCAGATTCTCTGCAGACTCTGACCAGTTTAGCCAATTGGCACGTTCAGGAGATCTTTCTTAGCATATCATTGGCTAAATTGGTCAGATCCTGCAGAAAATCTGCGCAGAATTGATCTTTGTGAACGCACCCTCTGTATTGTTTATATATATATATAACATTTTGGGGCGTGTCACGGGACATGGATCACCTTGTGGTGGGATGGGGGCCTCCCCTTATCCATAATTTTTTATTATATATATATATATATATATATATATATATATATATATATATATATATATATATTATATATATCTATAAATATATATATATAGATCTATCACAACAGCACATATAATAATACGGTTATGTATCCACATATTAAACTATTAACGTGGGCTGCGTTACAATACGTCGTATTTTAACATTCGATTATTTAAAAAACAAAAAATCATTCTGGTAATGGATCTTGCATTGTTGCTTTCATTTCCCTCTGTCAAAAAGATTACGTGTCTAGACACACGCCGGCTCTGATTGGCGTCACCGCAGATTTCCCATGAAGCTAAATAAGATGGTGGTGAAAGCTCATTGGTTACGTGGGTTTGTTGTGAATGACGTCACCTGCCGCGAGTGCCGGCGCGTGGGCCGCTGCTGGAAGAGGCCGTGTCACGTGACCGGTTTAAATACCCCATCAGCTGTCGAGCCCGAGCGGAGAGATTGTGTGAGCAAAAATGGCGGACGGAACGAAAATCATCTTCAACTCCAGCGCCGGCGGCTTGGAAGCCGCGGAACCGCTGGCTAAAAGGCTGAAGCTCGGGGAGGTGTTAAAGAGGGGGGACACCACGGCCTCCGAGGAGCAAGAGATGGGAAAAATCGGCAGTGAGTCCGGGGCGGCGGCAGAGCAGCAGCGGCAGAGAGAGGGGGTGCAGGGACAGGCCTCAGCGGCATCAAGCGGAGACAATGGGCTGCAGGACTCTGAACTACAGGAGGGGCTGCAGGAGGAGGCGGAGGAGGCGGAGGAGAGGAGGAAGGATCTGAGCTTCCTAGACTCGCCTCAAAGTCGGCGGCTCGCTCGTCCATAATCATGACGACAACCGTAAGGACAAATGTTTCGACAAGTCTCACACTAGCAGAGTTTTTGTGCAATTAATATTGGTTTTCCAAAACGTTTTGAACTTTCACGATATACGGATATATATATATATATATATATATATATATATATATATATATATATATATATATATATATATATATATACACACACACACACACACACACGCACACACACACACACATACAGTAATTCAATTTAAAGCGAATAAAGAAAAACACTGCATATAGTGAATACTGAAATTAAGATGTACACATTGTTTCTGGATCGTTTTTTTTGTTTTTTTTTTTGCTATAATTTAACAGTATGTCGGTCTGAATTATAAGTTTTGTGAGTAAGAGTGATTTCGTAGAATTGCAAACATTGTCAGGTCATTTCATTGTACGTTCAAGCAATGAGGTGATCGAGTACGTGCACTGGAAGTTGTAAGAATGGATGACAACGACGGTGACTATAATGTTAAAGACACATTTCACCAAACTTTAAGGATTTGCCACAACTGTTAAGCTATTCTAACTCTGTTTTAGTACACATCTAATAACTCAACATGTTCTGCAAAAAAGGGCTTTATTGTAAAGGTACAGTATGTTTTGAGAAATCGTCCCCCCCTTGATCAAGTTGAAGCAGCAACACATTAACGTGTAACACATCTTGTAACGCAGTTTGCAGGGGTTGTGGCCGTTCGCTGGCTTGGGGTAACTCAGATCGTGTATTGTTCACAAAACAGGAGTTTGGAAGCACTGTCTTAAACCAAGGAAGTGAATCAGTGGTCTACAATTGTTAATGAACTTATGAAACAATTTGAAATGTGCAAAAAAAAGATCTGAACAAACTAGTGCATGTAAACAGTGAAATTAATCTACACTAATGGCACAATACATATCTTTAAATTGTGTGCAATATACAGTACCTGACGTTCGTTAAACTGAAGAGGAGGAGTGGTTATATTGTGGTAAATGATACATTTAACAGTCAGACCATTTTGCTTATATAGCCATATAATTTGGATATTTTTTCAGATGGAACACCCCAGAATGAGGATATCCTCCTGAATGGATTTGATTCATGTGATTGTGATGAGGACGATACATCTTCACATGCAAGTTCAAGTGACTGGACGCCACAACCTCAGATAGGTAAATCCAGGCTGTGTCCTGGAACACATTTACCGCAGTCAAAAGTTGCATTCATAAAAATAAAAAAACACTTTTGCTGTTATGCACATGTTTTTGCAAACTGCATAGCTCTCATGAAAACATTTAGCATCAAATATGTTTGAAATTTAACACATTTTTAAATTTGTGCATATGATGAATAAACAGTAGAGATTTAAGTTCAATTAAATATATTTCCCTTATGATGCACAAGATTTAAGCATTAAAAGATCTACATAATTTGGTAGGTTTATGCAGACACTTTGAATTTGCATAGGTGTGTAAATGGCATGTTTATGTTCCTGGTAGAAAATAATCTCTTGTTGACTATTATATGTGGCATGTGATGTTCATCTAACTGAGGTTTCTTGTTGCAGGTTCGTATAGTTTTATTCAGCAGCATATTATGAGGGAGACAGACCCGAGGACCATCTTGAAAGACCTTCTCCCAGGAACCGTGCTTCCACCTGACCTGGATGATATGACTCTCTGGCAGATAGTGATTAATATATCAGAACCTCCAAAAAGAAAGAAACGGAAAGACATCAATACAATAGAAGATGTTGTCAGGCTGCTGCAAGAATGTACAAAAATTATGGTGTTGACTGGAGCTGGGGTATGTATTCCTTCTGTTGGGGGATTAACTGTTTGGATATTATTAGATAAACCTCGGTCATCCAACAAATTAGACTTTAACCACAGCATAACAGGTGAATTAATGTACTAGAATTAAATTTAATAATGCTTTTTGTTGCAGGTTTCTGTGTCCTGTGGAATACCTGACTTTAGATCCCGTGATGGTATTTATGCACGTCTTGCAATAGATTTCCCTGACCTTCCTGATCCACAAGCAATGTTTGATATTGAATACTTTAGAAGAGACCCTCGGCCATTTTTTAAATTTGCAAAGGTTTGTCCTCTAAATTCTGTTTCAATATAGTATCTACAAGCCTTTTGAGAATAACTCGGTGGCTGTAAAATATGCTGTACATATGTTTATTCCCTGACTGCCTGCATTAAACATTCTTGGCAGGTGACGACATAAGGATTGTATGTTGTCAATTTTAGCAGTTGGTAAGTTTACCAAATACAGTAGTCCGTCGCGTATCCAACTGCAGTGGGACCAGAGTAAGGGCAGACATTTAAAGTCCTATAAATTAATCTTAAATACTATTTTAAATACTATTATACACAGCAGTTACTATATCCACACAATTATTGTTTTGAGATTCAGCTTTTATTAGGGAGCTTCCCTAAATCCCTTATTTAGAAAGATACAGTGTATTAATGCTTATGACAGGATAGCCGATTTCCATGTGGGTGCATGCATTCGCTATTGAGTGACAGACAGGATATCTTGATGGAGGCTGAAGTTGATATGCCCTGCAGGCGAACAGAATTTATTCACATATCAACACAGTGAACGGCTTACGTGACACTATCAGCAATGGCAGCGCACGGATCATATAGAGCACAGTGTTACTTTTATCCCTAATTGTATTTGAAAAATAATCTTGTAACTTGTTAATGTAAGCTGTGTTTGCACAGACAGTATAAATAACCACATATCATTTTAATAATATTGTTAAGCAAATGAAAAAAACTGAGTAAAATATCTCTGTAGGAAATGCAAAATGTTGGTTCTAGCAGTTACAAATGATTTGATGCCATCAGTCAGTAAGCTTCCAGACTGTAAAAGCACAGTGCAGTGTAACATCATTATTCTTCATTTCAAGTTACCAAATTGATGAAGTGATAGGTGTAAAACTGAAGTTCCATGTGTCAAAGTATCAAACCCCTGGTCGTGTGCTGTACTGAGTCATAGCCTGTGGTAGACTTAACAGGATTTCTCGGTTTCAAACAAAGCACCACTTGTATATCATTTTCACTGGTAGCTTCAGTTAAAACCAGTCCATTCCAAACAACATAAATGTAAAGGTATAACAACCATATCAGATTAATGGACACATTCCACTGCCAGTGTAAAATGTTTAGTAAATGCTTGCCTGGCATAATTAAAAGGAGGAGAAACAGTTCTCCTAGTTGACCTCTAAACTATAATAATCATAATAAGGAAATCAATGTAATTTAATCTTTTCACTGGTGTTAGCAGATATGGACGACTTTGGGACTAAAATAAAGATTTGTAGCATGCAAGGTGATTATTGACCAAAGTGAAACTAAGGCTTTGCAGTTTTAACAGCAGGGCTCAGATTGTCAGAGCTATATGCAGTGTTAGTAAATGTGTCTAAGTGAAATATATATTTTAAAAGAGGAAATTGTTATCTGGTGGAGAATATTTTCATAATATAGTAATTATCTTAGAAAGGTTGTCATGTGATTCCCCACCTGTTTGCAATGGGTGGAAAACAAAGTGTACATTTTAAGCTTGAATAAATAACTGCATATTGAGCTTGCAGATTCTGAATTTGTTTTCTATGTTTTTTTAGGAGATCTATCCAGGACAGTTCCAGCCATCTCCATGTCACAGATTCATTGCAATGTTGGATAAACAGGCAAAGCTGCTTCAGAATTATACTCAGAACATTGACACACTGGAACAGGTGGCAGGAGTCCAGAGGATCATTCAGTGCCATGGTCAGTTTTATATATTTGCATTTAATTAAGTAATGTCTGACAGTGAGCTGTGTCAGGGGATTAGTTAGTAAGTTACTTGTCCAGATTCGTCAATAAACTGTTTTTACAACTTTATAAAGTGTGATAGATTCCATGACCACTACCATGCTTGTGTTTTGTTTCACAGCGTGGTTTCTACACAGTAACTACGCAAGTCAGATTGCATGTGTCCGTGTGGTGTAAATTTAGACCACTTGAAAATGTTTGTGTCTTATATACAGCTTTAACTACTTTATAAAGTGTACTCATACTGTACATTTCAAATTCTTGACTTTCCATTGCAGGTTCTTTTGCAACAGCATCATGCCTAACCTGCAAATATAAGGTTGACAGTGAAGCTGTTAGAGAAGATATATTTAATCAGGTATGGATGCATTTTAAGTTGTAACATTAGATATGTACTGTACACATGAAACATCTCAATGTTCAGAATTATTTTTTATGATTGTACTGTTGTCTTAAATTGTAAATACAATTTTAGTAACAAGAATGGTCAATTATTATTGGCAACATACAAAATGAGCTAATCCATATTTAAGCATGTTGCATTTCAGTTGGTACTAATTTACCTATGTCACGAAATGTCTGCAAACAAAGATGGCATAACTACAACCAGAATTGAATAATTCAGTTTTACTACCAACTACCACAGCTGTAGTAATTATGTTACCATTGGTTAAAGCTCTTTTGAAAGCTGATTTGTAATCATTTTAGAATTTGGATCTTCCCTTCACTTTTTTACCTGTCTTTCATACACCACTGGTAGGTTGTGCCTCGATGCCCCAGATGTCCACCTGATCTGCCTCTCGCCATCATGAAACCAGATATTGTTTTCTTTGGAGAGAATTTACCAGAACAGTTTCACAGGGGCATGAAGCATGACAAAGATGAAGTTGACCTCCTGATTGTCATAGGGTCTTCACTGAAAGTACGACCTGTGGCTCTTATTCCAAGTAGGTTATTAAATTGTGCAATGACATTTTAATTCCTGAAATATATATTTTTTTTATTTAAGAAATAAAAAGTAGTTTAATGCTTATGAGTCTGTATAAAAAAAAATCTGTATACTCTGTATATTTTTGTATAAAATAATGTAAAACTAAAGTGGATAAGTTTCAGTTTTGTCCCTTTACACTTAAATAAAATGTTTGCTTCTGTGATTAAGTGTGAATTTTAAATACATATCTGGAATAATATCTTAAATATTGCATGTACCAGTAATGTTCAAATGCCTCAGTCCTGTCTTTCTTTTTTGATTAAATAATGTGAATTTTCATGTCCTAATGTTGAATTGTTTTTTGTTTTAGACTCCATTCCCCATGAAGTACCTCAGATTCTGATCAATAGAGAACAGTTACACCACCTTAACTTCGATGTAGAATTGCTTGGAGATTGTGATGTTATTATCAATGAACTATGCCATAGGTTGGGTGGAGATTATGAACAACTATGCTACAACCCTTTAAGACTTTCTGAGATCACAGAAAAGCCCCCTCGTACTATCAGAGAGTCCAAACTACAGTTCACTGACCTACCACCTACCCCCCTCGAACTTACAGAAGACTCCAGTTCCTTAGAACAGACTAGTGAGCACACTCATACCTCCAAGCAAGCTTCAGAAGAAACAGCAGGAGCTCAGCAATCAAATCATTTAGGGTCTACCTCTGAGCTCCCACAAGCTAGCTCTACAGAAAACCCTCCACAGAACAGGACTGAAATTGTTGAAGGAAATGCAAAAACTGATATGGGGGATTTGCTAACATCAAAGAATGAGGAGTTTCCAGAGTCAGGTGAAAATAAATCTGGTCTTGAAATTCTCAGAAGATGCTGGCTGAATAGATTTGCAAAAGAACCAATCAGCAAGCGCCTTGACAGTACGTTTTTTTTGAATTTATAAAATATATATATATTAGATTTATATATAAATATATATATAATATATATATATAATATATATATATAATATATCTCTTTGTTATGTGGCCTACAGTAAAATATAATACTAAATCTTGAATTTACTGCTAGCTAATTTAAGTTTATTAAATATGACTGCAAGGGTATCTGTTTTTGTAAAGTGTCTTTAACAGCTCATATTAGATAGTCTTGATATTTTCTGATTTCTTGACAATCCTTTGGCAATATGAAACATTACCCTTCACTTTGACGTGTAACCCAGTGTGGCCACCATATTGCGGTCTTGTAAGTTTTGGTTTCTAGATGTAGAAAACCTTTGATATTGACTTCACATTTGGTATGAAAATATTCAGTGGTTCTCTTGGTCAAGCAAATGGGCTGCCACACTGTCAAAATCTCTGGTAGACCAGTAAGGTAACACATTTATATTACCAGGTTTTTCAAATTTCACTTGCGAGGTGCTGGATTTTAGCTTAATGATAGAATTTTCTCCATGTGAAGCTGCCTTCAATCATTTTTTTAAATTCATTTCATTTCAGATTCTCAATACCTGTTTCAAGCACCAAATCACTACATTTTCCATGGAGCTGAGGTATACTCCAATTCAGAGGATGAGTCCTCGAGTTCCTGTGTCAGTCACAGTGACAACGAGTCATGCTGCAGCCCTGGAGATGAGGGAGAGGACGATAGCGAAGGAGAGGAGTTCTATCGCAGAGTCGAAGAGGAGGGTTCAGACGATGAAGACTGCTTCAGAGATGGCAGAGAAGAATTAGAAGCAGAAACAAATGACTTTATAGACATGCTGAGAAATCAAAGAGACAATAAACCTGAAGATATAAAAAATGTGACTAAAATGTAATGCCTACATTTATTTGCTACTTGTCCACCAGCATTAGCAGTCAACTAACAGTGGAAAGGAACAAAGGATGCTGTCCTGAATTTTTGTTTTGTTTTATTAAGAGGAGATTGATTTGTAGATTTTTTTTTTTTTTTGGCTATTTAAATTTTGGGTTATGCTCTCACATTTGACCACCTTACATTTTCCAGCAAGGTTCTGTGCTTCTGAAGAGTTGTTGTATACCCCTTATAATTGTAGCCATGCTGTTGGACAACAGCTGCTTAAAATGTTCTTTCAGACCTTTTCACTTTGCAGTTTAAAAAAGCCATTGATGGGTAACAGGATGAAAAAGGGAACAGAAGACCAAAGAACAGGAGTTTTTTTCCACATCCACAAATTCATTTATATGTTAGAAGCAAATCTGTTGCTTCTGCTCTTTTGAACCTCTTACAAAAATCTGTCAAATGAACACTGGCATTTATTTCTAAAGACTTACTCTGGCAGCTACTTTTTATGGTAAATAGTCTAGCAGTAGTGTTATTTTTGTATTTTGTAATATTTAAGACATACTCAGCGTAAGTACTATAGGTGACAAAGAAATAGCACTTGGGAGTATGTAAACATTTACGCCTTACAGAAAACGGTGACAGTGCATCATTGAGCACTGGCTCAGCTTTTTATTTTAACACAGAAATTATTTTCTTCCTGTGGAAATGCAGTAATAATTTGAATGTTTTAAAAGAGTGTAAAGAAATACTTTAGACTGGTACTTGATTCTCAAAGCTAAGCTAATATGAATAATTTGAAATGGAAATTGTTGTGGAAACATGTGCCTGCTTTCTAAACTTTTATTAATAATGTTGGTGGTTGTTGAGTCCTTAAATGTAAAATTGGTGACCATTTGTTGCAAGTACATCGTACGTCATTCATAAACGGAAAGTTTTCCATGAAGACAGTTTACACTTAAAATGTTAAATTATATATATATATATTATATATAGACATATATATTATAATATATTATACCACCACATAGAACGGCAAAATTATATTATATATATATAGATAATATTGATATCAAACTTTTGTGTTGAGTTTGAAAACACAACTGTAGAGAGCTTTTAACATTTAAAAGCAATGTATTTTATAGCAGGAAACATTTTACACTGGTCCCTGTGGTAGAAGCTTTGACTATGCTTTGAAAATTGGTCAGAAGCTGCTGGATCGTATTGCAGCTGGCTTTCAGAAAAGATTTGAATCACATGGCACACAGTATTATTTATTACAGAAACTTTTGGTGCAATCCACCAGGATAGTCAACTTTATAACGAGATATCAAACTGGCTTTAAATGTCCACTATGGTGCATCTGATTTAATTTTTTTGTTTGAAAAAATGTTAATTAGAAGCCCGTGAGTATCTACTATGTGACCAGTTCTAGATAGTGTTGGTGTTCCCAGGAATCTACTCGCATTGATTAAATGCGAGACAAAAATCTATACTAAAGTGATACCTAAACACTATTTCCAAATGTAAATATCACCTGAGTAGAAAGAACAAAAATCAGTTTTACAATAAGATACACATTTTGTTTGACATTGGCTATATAAAGATAACATTATAAATTGCAGGGTGGCCTTTTGTTTTGGTGTGTATCTGTACTGTACAAGATTTTGGGAAGACCCAGATGCTTCCTCTGCTGTATTAAAATGCCATATCTTTACATCCCATTAATTGCATGCTATTTGTCTGTTTTTTATTCAAGGAACTGTTGAAATCAGTCTTATTTTAATTTATTTTATACAATAATGTTTTCTTTATGCTCCTTTGTACTGCGTGTCTGTTTCCTGTTTTGTCCTTGTAGATCTCTCTATATATATAGATATTATGTTAATAAGATATATAGATATTATATATATAATATATACTATATGTACATTTTACATAAGCTATGGCATACTTTTGTAGTTATCAGTTAGAGCAGTACATTTTTAACAATAAAAACTTAAATACAGGAGCAATGTTTTGTATTTGTTTTGTTAAAATGTCATTTTATGTTGCACTGCCATTGTGTAAAAAAAAAAAAATAAATGTTACATTGGGTACATTTTTTTTAGACGTTTAAATTTTTATAGCAAATTCTATCCTGTCATTCTTGACTGCTGTTTTATTCTACTGATACTCGTTCATAGTTTTTCACTGTCATGAACATGATTTTGTAGGTTAGCAATAGTTTGTTCCTCCATGCTATCTTCAGTCACGTGTTCCAGTCTAGTACACATCAACATATGTATTTGGATTTGTTATAAAATGCAATAAACATTGTCTTGAAATTCATTTTGTTGACTTTTTTTTTTTTTAATAAAGTTAGCATGGTGTACACTATTTCGAATATAAAATATATAAATGACAAGTCTGTCAAATAAAGGTGCATTTGAACGCCACCACTGGACACAAGAAAGTACACTCACCGATTACTGCAAAACAATTAAAGACAACTACGACAACTACTTTTAGCGTTTTTACCATTCAAATGATTTTGAGCAAACACAATGCTGAGGAAAGGTTTTGACCCACATCCCAAATTGGTACACTGTAATATTAAAACTGCATTTCATATTCAAGATTTTTTTTTTTTTTTTTAAAGGATACTTTAGGTAAATACTCAAAACACACTACGCATGTTCCAATAAACACTGCTTTCTCGCCCACAACTAGTTCCTGATTTCATTGGTTAACTTTGAACCTAGTTTGTAGATGGAGTGGTCAATTGCTGCTGTCAGTCATGTTGTTCTAGGTTCCTATTAACCACCTTGGAGACTATAAAATATTACGCTGCCTCTATCAGTTCCGAAGTAGCTGGGTCTCTGTGAGAAGTGATAATGGCAACTCAGTTTTTAATCCGAACTTCATACAAAGCTGTACGCTTGACAGCAGCGAAGCACGTCTCAAGGACTGCAGTAAGAGCTATGTGCACTGCCAAGGGTAAGTATACTTATTGTCAAGTTACGACTGTTAAAACGTATTTTAATATTAACTCTGATTGCAAATTTTAAATGTGCGACACTTTAAAATATATATAATATTTATATATATATATATATATATATATATATATATATATATATATATATATATATATATATGTGTGTGTGTGTGTGTGTGTGTGTGTGTGTGTGTGTTCAAAAACGTTTAAAAGCAATGTTCTTATACTGACAAGGACGTTTTGTAAACTCTGTTATAAATCATGTTTCGCTTGCATTTATGCTGAAATCAGCAACAGTAGTACAATATGTGTTTTTTTGTTTGTAGGGAATGACAACATACTAGAATAGTATAGTTTTGTATGTGTGTTTTTAATAAACGAAGGTCATCGCGCTTTTATTCCAGTACCAGGCCCATGTAAAAGACACACCTTTTTTGGCTTGGCTGCAGGATTAGGTGCCAGAAAGCTTTGAGCGAACAGCAGGTCACATGCACAAACAGCACAGAGGCATTGGATAGTTTATTGGACTACGTGCAACCCTGAGAACAGTTGTAGGCTGCCTATATGTAACCATAATCCTATAGTGTAAAATACTGTTCCTTTGATTATTTAACAAAACCCCCAGTACTAGCCTTACATTATAAGAAGCAGCCTTCATCTAAATTGTTTTTGTTTTTCAACATACTGTGTAAATGGTGTCTCTGTAGTACAAATAATTCTATTCTGTAGGCATCCCAACCAATGAGGAGCAAGCCACAGGGCTGGAGCTCCGAGCTCTGCTGGCCCAGAAGAAGGGAAAGGTAATGGAGTCTGTTTAACAACATTGCCTGATTTTTAAATACATTAAGGGCTGGCTTCACAGACCTTGATTAGCACTAATCATGGACTGCCTAACCCAATGTAACATCAGGTAATCCACAGAAATACTAAGTTTTTATTTATTTTATTAACCAGTGATTCTATGAAGTGTTTTCAGGAAGGTTAATCAAATATTTCATTTATTTGAATAGGACCCATATAGTATTTTCAGGCCTAAGGAGTATGCAGGAACCAGTGAGGATCCACATATGGTTCCTTCCATTGGCGACAAGAGACTGGTTGGCTGCCTCTGTAAGAACTGGTTTAAATGGCTCCTTTATTTAAAATAACCCTAAACGATTAAATTTTTTTTTTTGTGGGGGGGTGGGGGGGTGGGGGGCCCAGTTTTATAATGAATCACACATTGGTTTGTCATTGTCTTAATTCTTCATACAAGCCCCTAGTATTAATTTGTTATTGCTCTGCCTAATTAAGATTGCCAAAGTAAAAATGCTTCCCAATCCATTGTTCCAGGTGAGGAAGATAACACTGCCATTGTCTGGTTCTGGTTACATGAAGGGAATCCAGAGCGTTGTCCATCATGTGGATCACATTACAAACTGATTCATGAAGAGCTTCCACATTAAACAGGGGAGGAGATATCCAAAGAAACCATTCATTTAATGCCTTCTTATTAAATGGGCATGTGTGCTCTTAAAGAATTAAACGATTCAATTAAATATGTCTGAATTTATGTCTTTTTTTTTTTTTTTTGTCCAACTGTATGAAGATTCTGTCAGGGATTAATCATATGGCCTCTAATATGGCACAGCTGTACTACTAGTTTCAATATTGTACTTCCTTTTTTAAGTCACATTTTCTGTCTTTCTCCTTCCCAATTTTAGTAAAGCAGGATGGTACATTTTCAGTAGAAAGGAAAAGACCTAATCGGTGTTGCCCAAAATGAACAAGATTGCTTTATAATGGTGCAGCTTCAGAAATCTTGAAGCTTTTGCACTTTGAAGAAAACGTATGGGCAGTTAAGTTTGACTGCTTTTATGAGGGTTGCCATGGGAATGTGATGTATGCTGCAAGACAGCTAATATAACCTTGTGATGTTTATGAATTGCATTACAATAGGTACAGCTATGGGGGGGGGACAAGTTACATAATTTGATAGAGGGTAAGAAGTTTGTAGGGGTCAAAAAACAGTTCATTTTAAAAAATAAAAACATGTATGGTTTTTTTTTTTTGGTTTAAAATCTAGTTCTGGGTCTGAATCTGTAGGGTCTGGTTAGATCCCAACTAGTGGCAACAGATCAGGGCCCTTGGGTTATCACAAGCAGGTCCTTTGGTGTCTTTGTGATGCTCTCCATAACAGGTAACATTTGCATATTTCCTTTTAAATTAGCCATGTGGTTCTGTAGCTATATGTATGTGATATACATCCCTAGCAGTTTTCTCCAGGCTGGTTCTGCAAATAATTCACTGCCTTGGATCAGCAAAAAAAAAAAGTCTGTATTTGCTGTTATTTTTGTGAGCTATTGGTTTCAAAAGGTGTAGTCCCTGTCTTTGACCATTTGTCATAATATAATGTTTGAAAATTTAGCAACTGTGCTGACATTTTAGAGAATGGCACTGTAAAGACATTGACCAAAGTCCACAAACAACATGAGGTACTAGAGGTGTGTGTATCTATCTATCTATCTATCTATCTATCTATCTATCTATATATATATATCTATATATATATATATATATACACACACACACACACACAATGTCTGTAGCTTCTACAATAACCTGTTTGTAATAATATGGGATAGAAGGTTTATGGGCAATGCACAATATTTAGTAATACAATGCAATTGTTTTACTAGTATTTACTAAAAAATAATAGCAATTGTTCATAAACCTTTTAAATGTATTTCCAAGATGGTTGCTGTATGTTTACATAATTACATTTACAGTTATCTATTAACAGGTTCTGCTTTTTTAGAATTACATTTTTGCTTTCAAAGTCTGCTTTACTGTTGCACACACATACAGGCTATGGGGAAATTGAGTAAAACAAATATTGTATCAACAGAGAGAGAGATCAGAAGCTTGAATTTAATGCATTTACAACAAAAAAGAAAAGCACCCCTGATTGACTTATAGCTAAACAACACATGCACGTTACACCATTTCCCTGTGAAATTGTAAGAGTGGTCAGGGTTGATCCTAAAACCAGAACATTTGATGCAGGTGCACCGCATGTAGATAAACACACCTTCACGGTCTTAGTTTAATTATATGCACCTATGCTTTAAAGACTGTTTTCTTTTTTCAGAATTGTGTACATAGTCCTGTACAAGTCCATAAAATCAACACATTCCACACAATAAGCTATTACATTCACTTGAGTGTATGTCAAGAAACAGTGCAGAAATGTAATGCTGTACTGCAAAATAAGAAAAAAAGTAGCTGCTACTGTTAACTGCATTTCATGTAATAACAAACAATGACACAGCTCTTCCACACTCTTCAATCGATGGGTGATTCCAATGAGTATTGTTACTAAAAGAAAGCCAGCAACAGGGTTCTTGTGACAAGTGGACTACCAGCTAACTGGTAGCTTTTATCAGCAGGCGTATTTCAGTTCCTCTTCCATTGAAAGACTTTTGGTTTGTGTTTTTTGTCTCACTTTCAAAATTGCCAGCATGTGTCCAGACAGTCTTTAGAAATACTGCCTCTGATAAGGCAAGCAATAAGCAAGGTCTTTGTCTTTTTTACACTAAATTGAACCCTTCATAGTGGTCGATGGCCTGGATTAGCTTGGCTCTCAGGGTTTGCTTGTCTGTGTATTTTGGCAGGTCTAAGAGATTGAAGCAGGTGTGAGCCACTGGCAGGTACTGCTCGCCTCCTCCAGTGGGCTGGATCACCAGCTTGAGGCTCTTCATCCCCAAGATAGGAATGCGGTCGCTGCCACTCAAAAACACTGCAAGGGAAATGTCACATTGGTGTTACGTGTATCTTAGGAATAACCCACAGTGCAATAAGTAACTAACATGAGTTGCAATGAGATGCAAAAAAACAAAAGATGATGCTTAAGAACATAAGAAAGTTTATAAACGAGGGAGGAGGCCATTCGGTTTGGTTGCTAGTACCTTATTGATCCCAGAATCTCATCAAGCAGCTCTTGAAGGATCCCAGGGTATCAGCTTCAACATTACTGGGGAATTGGTTCCAGACCCTCACAATTCTCTGTGTAAAAAAAGTGCCTCCTATTTTCTGTTTTGAATGCCCCTTTGTCTAATCTCCATTTGTGACCCCTGGTCCTTGTTTATTTTTTCAGGTCAAAAAAGTGAAGCAAACCTATCAATGGTGTTGTAAATTGATTTTAAAAGGGCTGTTGGAGCAGTTCTGTTAACCGTGTGATAAAGTTAACAGATGTTTTAATAAACTTCACACACTTCCAGTTTATCTGGCTGGTGCTGGTTTGATCTCATAACTGAGATGTACAATGCTGCCCCCTTGTGTTTGAAGAATGGAACAGATCCCAATAGCAGAGTTACCTGTACCACAAAGCAGCTTTAACATGCTTCCTCATAATAAACCTTGAGGAATCTTTTCTGAAGCATTTGTTGCTGGACTAGTTAGTAAGCATGGCAAATAATAGTCTGGAGAATCATACAGAAGACACATAATGGATGTTACACAAGGACGACTTTAAATATTAAGAAAATGCAGATGATAAAAATGACCTCTTTAAAGATGGCATTTTGAGATATTCATGAACAGGCAGTTAGTTAAAAATGGATCCAGCTCCATTTTACAGAGCCCTGAACAGAATGAGCTTGTGAGGGTGTTTGTTTGTTCACATTAGGCTCCAAAGGCTCATCAAGGGGACATGATATAATCTAACCTGCAATTGTGGGGCACTCAATTGCTTGACAAGATGTTAGATGATTAAAATACTTACAAAGAAACTGTTTCTTCTCCTCCAGTGGCAGCTCATGGAACACTTCCCAAAAGAGCTTTATAGTAGGATGGTCTGCCCAGTACTCGCCTTTATACTCTGTACTCTGGACACACAGAAAGACAGCATTCATTAGGCTGCACATTCTGATAACTAAATACATACACACACAAAACACTATTTCCTTAACTACTGCGGCAACAAAGTGAAAATTTAACCAAGAAACCCATTTCTGTCATGGACCATACAACAGTTTTCACTCTTAACATTTAACCTTGTATTCAATTTGTTGTAACACTGCCAATGGGCTGCCTACCTTCTCCAGTTCTTTCCAGTCATAGTTGGTGTTTCCAATCACCATGGACTGGAGCTCGTTGGGTTGGAACAGCTGAAGCACTTTCCCTCCGCACACTTTGTGGAAGCCTTCATAGAAGGCTTCAAATAATGGAGCAACTGATGTATTGAAGACATAGTCCACATAGGCATTGACAAAGTCCTGCCTGAAAATAATAACCATCAATGTCATATAGCTCCAACTGCACTGCTAACAATACACCTCAGCAGAAATCACGTTTCCAAATAGAGATGAACTATGATTTCTGATTCCATTCGTCACTCTGTTTACAGATCTTTACAGGAAGACACATACATGCATCGTGAATGCCATATCCACACTACATCCCATCGCCAACAGGAACTGACAGAATTACTGTTGCTTGAGTTCTCATTGCGTTTGCTTGCAAAAAATTCTACAAAGAAAAACGTGTGTTGAATGGACCTCAAACTTACCTGTTGTGTTTGTTAACAACAACATCGTCACCATTTGGAATAAGTTCTTTGACTTCTGTTGCACCAAAGTTTTCCTCAGTAATCTAGTAAAAAAATAATTGAAAAGGCTGTTTAAGTTAAAACAAAAAAGCAATTTAAAACAGTAAACAGAAACCTCAAAATGAAATATCAATACAAAATATATTACATGGTAATAACATAACCCAAATGAAACAAGTGAGAAATGGATTCCCTAATGCTGGAATGCCTAATACCCCCTACTTAATGAAGTTAGCCCCCACTTGTTTACAAGCTTGTACTGGTCAATGGTGACAGATGTGCTGGATGACCTCCATTAGAATAAAAATGAAAAGGTTCAAAGACATACTGTGAAATTCAAACAGAATACGTCCTCCACATTATCATCTGGATAATCTAGTAGCTGCTGCATACTTCTGTGAAGATGAAATAATAACACATTTAGAAAATCATATCGGGAATCTTACTGGCAAGCCTATTTAAACAATAACACAGTCTCCGGGTCTCTTGACCACTATAAAAACACACAGCGCACTGACTGCTGAGTTGCAATATTCCAAGCTCTTCTAAGGCACCCTGGCTGATGTTATCCACTCAGTCCTTTAATACACAGGATGTCTTTACTCATTAGGCCACAACCTCTATGACAAGTCAGGAGGTTGTGGTACAATAAATCAAGTATTTTCAGTTGGTCCATGATATTTTTTTATTTTTTACTTTTTTATGCCTTTGAAAAGTTTCTGTGCTGGCAGTAAAAGAACCCGACTGAAATATTCAGGAGGGAGATCAGACTAAAATTGAAGAATGATTGTTTTGCTCAAGACCAACCTGCCTACGCCAGGCTTCAGTTCCTTCAGATCATCTAGTGTAGGATTCTTCTTCAGAAGCTTTTTATACAGGGCCAGGGGGAAATGCAGATCTACAATCGCCAAGTTATATATCGCCAGGCCACAGACAACACCAATCAAATTGAACAAGTCAATGTCTTCAAAGGTCTAAATAAAGGGCAAAATAAAAACATTACAAATATTTTGAACTGGATCACACATTGTCATTACAAGGCTGATCGAATTCAATATATTTTTACCTTGTCAGAGAACCAGATAAGCCTTGAGTCGTCGTAATATCTAAACATGCCATATTTCGGATCCAGCAGCTCTCTCATTATGAGCAGGAAAAATTCTTTCCGAACACCTCCTGCATCCACAGCTTCCTCCCCAACAAAGATCACCTGCAACAGCACTGGCTTTGATCACCACAACACCTTGCTTTAAAAGCCCTTTTTTAGTTGTACTAATCTTTAACTTTAATGTATACAAACAGTTCCAGGCTTTGCATATGTTCTGTATCAAACTGCATTTCAGTTTCACTTCTTGTGGTACAAAAGAAGAACATCTCAGGTCAAACAGGTAAGTGCTCTACTGTGACCTTAAAAAGATACAGGGAATTCCAAGCAAAAAGTAAATGCAGTACCCTCAGCGGTTTCTTGTAATCCAGATTCTTGGTTTTCCTGAGCACTTCCATTGTATCCTCTACAATGTTTTCCCTCCTCACTACAAGCATCAGACAGGGGTTCACAGACTCCACCACTGGCATGAAGAATGAGGAGAAGTTCTGCCTGTGCGCTTGGTCAACAGCCATCTGAGAAGCACAAAGACAAATGATACATGATCCCTTTCACCTTCAAGGAGGGTGTTCATATATATATATATATATATATATATATATATATATATATATATATATATATATATATATATATATACTATATATACGACGAGCCCCTAATTCCGCATACAGAAGACTTAAATAGATGACAAACTTACCAGTAATAAAAGGGCACACATCCCTGAGATCATGAAAGTAAAATCCTGCCAAGCAATAACTCGGATGTTCCTGACTGACAAAGCGCCTGCTACTATGCTGTATTATTATACAGCTAATAAAATATACAAAAATCTCTCTCACCTGCATTTGCAATACTGCATCAGTTTGCAATAGTGCTGTCTTAGCTTGGGCATCAAAGACAAAAGGGTATGTGCAAATTGTGATCGGCATGTCCGGCATCTGAAAACATCACACAAATCAGACAAACGCACAAAACACATTTCATTCTTAAAAACAGACTACAAATAACTCAAGAGTTAAAGCTTTAGTGAATAAAGTCCAACAATGCATAATTACTCTTTACTGTAACTAAAGGCTTCACAAGGAGGCAAGGGGAACAGCAAAATGTGTAAGCTTTGGTAGTGTGTACGGTGCAAGGGGACACAGCTGATTAGCACGTCATTGTAAAAACAGGATACTTTATAAGTGAATAAATCATTAGAAAATAATAAATGGTGTAGGACACACACTGGGGGAGGTGGGGTGCAGGGGGGTGCTTGCATTTATATTTTTCGTGTTAATGTTTTTCAATGAGGTTTCAAAATCCCTATAACAACAGCTGCCTGCACAGACTCTCAGACTTGTACAAAATAAAAAACAAACATAAATCAAGAGAGCTCCTATGTACAATGCACTCCAGCTACAACCAATTCTATAAAAGCATGTTTTCAATTCAGACTTTAAAAGAACCTGCTTGTTTCACCCTGCCCAATGTCAACCGGAATCGAGTTTCACAAACGAGGAGCACAACAGCAAACATCTCTGGCTCTAGTTGATTTAAGACGATTTCTTTTGAACAACTAAGAGTTCTGCATTTTCTGATCTCAAAAGAACAAACACGAATATACAGAGTTAGTAGTTATTGGAGATAGGATGGTCCTAATCCATGAAGAACTTTATAAACAAACACAGCTAGCTCACTGTTCTCAAACAATCTTCTGGTCCAGATTACTGTTTGTCTGAAACGCAGCATGTAAAATATGTAAAGCATGTTCTGTGCAGATACGTTTACACAAAAATAAATCAACAAACAGGAAATATCCAAAACTGCCAGCACTGACACTAAGCTTACCTCCAATCCTTGACTGAGGTCCTACAACAACAAGGCAGCAGAAAAAATAATTGAGAGAAAAGAAGCATTAGTGCCTGTTTCTCATGTGCAGTTCAAGAGGTATGGATCGAATTTCATATGAAAGAGCTTGCCTTCTAAACTCAGTGGCTAAACTATTTCCTACATTTGCTTAGGGAAAAAAAGAATCTGGAAAACTAAGACTTGTCAGATCTAAATAAAAGGTGTTTGTTGATGTGGGGGGGGGGGCGACCCAAACATAATTGCAGGTGCAACCTCCGGCATTACACATGCGTTCCATTATCATACATAGCGACACAAGAGGCTGCCATACAGTGAAGATGGAAAACAAACAAAAATAAAAAAACCTTACTTACCACCCCATACATCTGTTGCTGTATCCAGGTGATGTAGTCATTTTTAATGTCTATCAGGGAATGTAATTCGTGAATGTAGAACTTGTCATACTGTATGATTTGTGCTGATCTCTCGTTAACCTATAAAAGGAGAAGCAACCACATTAAACTAACCTAAAATGTAACCCAGCTAGCTCAAACCAACTAAGATCTAGCCAGACACGGCAGCTCTGCAAATAGATCAACTGAAACACAGAAAGCAGCTGCTCTTTTTTTGTTTTTTAACAGTGACCATGAATAGTTATTGTATAAAATGCCTCATCTCATAGAGTCACTCTCCAAAAAAGGAGCTTTAGAGGGATCCTTAGATTGATCTAGCCTTTATAATACATCTATGGTTACAATACTGAGAACAAGGACATGAAAGAGCAATCTAGATATCCTCTGATTACAAGTACCTGTTCCTAATTTCTACATGCTCGTCTATGATTTTACGTGGAAAGCATGGGGTATTTTCCCTGTGCTGGCAGACTCACCCTGTGGAGAATCTCCAAGATCTTCAAGGCGATATGCAGGAAGTTGTTAAAGATCCTCTGCTCGGAGGGAGGGATCCCAATCTTGCGAACTCTCAGGAGGTTCACCACCACTTCTTTGTAGAGCTGCACAATCCTTTGGAAGATCTGAGGTTCAAGTTTAGACCACCAGTTTTCTATTAGACATAATACAGAAGGAAATTAGATGCATAACAAGACACCCAAGAATTACTCTTGAATCAAACAGATAAATGATTATTCTTAGAAAACTAATCTTTTTTATATAGCCATCTGTCTGGCTCAAATATTGCTATTAAAGTGATTACAGAATTAGGGTTAGGAGTAACAGGTTAGACAGCAAGTGTGTATTTTTACCAAGTACTTTCAGTGGCGTTTCTTTCAGACTGAGAATAGCCAAAGCAAAGGGTATTGCTAAGGTTGTGAAGTTGTTGGGATCACTGAATAGAGGGCACTCTGGTAGTGTGAGGTACAATCGCAGAGCTTCGATATCAGGGGGAGAGTTGGGAAGTTGAGAGAGCAGGTTCTTCTCTATGCTAGCAGCCACCTGAGGATAAAGCAAAACGTTTTTGAAAAATACTTTTTATTCCAGGAAGGAAACAGACTCCCTTTTTTGTAATAAATAAATAAATAAATGAAATAAGTGTAAAGTCATAGATTCAGGTCAATTTACTTCTCCTAAGGAATCAAATGCAACGTGACTAAACACGTCAAGAAGATGTGTTTGTTTAATATGGTGTACACACAATAGAACAGAGCCCATTTTGTTCACACACATCTGTACCAATGGAAAGTTTGTACTCTTCCATCTAAAAAAAAAAAACAAGACTTTAACGTCTCTTTGTAAAAACATTTTACATAGGCCAGAAATGTTGCAATGAAGGCCCTATCCTTGCCTACCTGTTGAGAAATGTTTGGATAATCACACTGTATCAGCCTGTGAAACAGCAGCCTAGCTGAGTTCATGTCAACCCCTGAGAATTTAGAGCTGGTTTTATGGTGGTGAGGATGGCTGAAAAACAAAAAGAAGAATGACTAATCACAGCAAATACTGACATTATTGGATCAGAATCTGACTCTGTGAATTGTACTGATGTATAGCCAAAAGGACCAGAAGCTTTACTTCCTACATCTAAATGGTTAATAATGTTGTATCTATGTTTTAGAATGCCGGGCAGCAAACAACCATGTAGAGTTTGAATATATCAAACACAGTCGATGATTTACTGTACCGTACAGAAATACTGACAATACAAGATCTGCTTTACCTGTCCGATAGAAAGCTTCCATTTAGACAGCTTGCAGAAGAGAACACCACATCTATCTCACTGGACAGGAATTCAAAACAGCAAGACATGTTGTTAATAAATGGAGATGAACTTGTTTTAATGAACTCTCTCAAATTATTTAGTACTTCTCAAAAGGCATGTTACGTCTTGTAAAAGCATTGTGTAAATGTATCCAGGAAGTTGATATGGTCATAGGTAAAGCTTATGTGATCTGCTCGCCTTAGGAATCTTTAAGACTTCATTTTTTTCCTTATATCTTTATGCAATATACATGTGAAACAGGGCAACCTTAAATAAGTATTAACTAACTTTTTTTATATAGAAGGAACCAGCTTGCATGGTAAGAAAATATTCTGCGGGAACTGCATATTGTAAGGCAAGCAAGATATTCTTACTTTGCTATATCAGCAGGAAGTCTGCCTTGAGCATGGTTCAACCACCTTTGAATAATTTCATGATTTAATGTATAAATCTTGGTCAGAAAATCTGAATTCCGGAAATCATCTGCTGGCAAAGAATTCTGAAATAAGAGATGAGATCTAAATTACAAGTTAATAATTAAAACAAAATGTATTTTACATTTCTTACTTTATTTCACATACTGTATATACAGCAATTTCTCTATATGCATGTTAACATAACAGCCTTTTACATTATAAGTTTCCTTTTTCCTTACCTGAGGAGTGTAGTAATGTGCAAAGCTTTGGTCTCCACCTGCATAAATTCTCTTCACACAACAATATTCTTCAATATCTGTGCAACATAAATAATGAGAATTTACAAGATAAACTGAATAAATTATGAACCCTCAAACTGTGCAAGCACGCGTAACAACATCAAAAAGTGTGCAAACTTCAGAATTAAAACCACCCGTTCTGCAAATCACAGATCAGACTTGATCATAGCAGGTTAATTGTGCAACCCTTTATAGAACAGAAATACGCACTTACTTGTATTGGGAGGACACTGGTTATTGTGTGCAACCCACTTTCCCTGGACAGTGAAGGGGCTGCTCCGGTTACATGTAGAGCCGGTTCCTAGTTGTCCATTACCTCCCAGCCCAAAAGAGTAAATTCTTCCACACGACGGGACAAATGCTAAAGTATGCTGCCTTAAAAAAAAAAAAAAAAAAAAAAAAAAAAAAAAAAAAAGTAACAAAACAGAAGATCAGAGGACAATATCCTGCATAAACTAGCACCCTGAAACCTGACTGCCATGCAGAACACGTGGAATTACTCGGAGGGTACTTACCTACCACAGGCTATCTGTGTGACAACACTTCCCATCAGTTCAAAGACTTTCCTGGGGTTTATCTCATGACTGGTAGTGTTATGACCTAACTGTCCATATCCTCCAGCTCCAAATGTAAACACACCTCCCTCCTACAATAAAATGCAGTGGTCAGCAGGGTTAAAGTACAATTATTTGATCATTAAAGCAGTTTTCTCATTATATAAGGTTTTCAAACTAATAAGAACTTTGTTATGAGCCAGCTCAAAGACTAGATGCCTGGTTAATATTTGCTTGCAATTCCCTTACGCAAAGCCTACTTTATATAGTGGGCGTGTTGTTTTATTCACCTTTGCATGCACAAAAAACAAAATAGCCTATTCCGATCCTTACTGTACAAAACAACGTACATCTTTAAAACTTCACAGTTACCAAAAAAATGCAACAATACCAGTATTACTTATTTGATTTCCCTTGTACTACACCTTGGTAAGTGCAGCTGTGTGATCTTCTCCACAACTTATGTAAACAATCTTCTGTGTTCTGAGAGACTTAAGGAGCACAGGAGCATACCTGTCTGCAAGATAAATGTTTCAGTCCATCTCAATAATGCAAAGCAGAAAATCCAGGTAGAAAGCTCTACGATTTCTGTCCCTGCAGCACTCAGAACTGGATTTAAAAGTGGAAACCCAGAATACCCTGGAGAAGATTATTGATTGAAACATTTTCATATTATCCAACTGTTTTAATAACCGCCCTCCATTTTCAGAGAGAACTCAAGAGTGACACAACATCACATGTGTGGCCCTAGGGCAATAGCAATGTCAAAGGATAGAGTAGCCCTGTGTCACAGCCAGTCTTTTCAGACTACTGATGATCTTTCCTGGGAAAACTTACCACACTCATCATTCAGGCCGAGCTGTCCAAACTTGTTGCGTCCCCAGCCAAACACGGCTCCCGAAAGCGTGAGTGCGAAGCTGTGGGCTCCTCCAGCTGCAATCTGGGCAAAAGGAACACCCAGCAAAGACCGAATTACCTGCGGGGTAGACTGACTTTTGTTTTCACAGCCCAGTCCAAGCTGCCCAAATTTATTTTGTCCCCACATGAAGATCTGACTTCCTAAATTAAAAAAAAAAAAAAAAAAAAAAAAAAACAGGAGAATATGTATGCAAGGATGTGTTCACAAAATGTTTTTTATGCTAACAGAATCATATGTAAATGATGAGGGGAGGCACATATATATTAATTGAACCCATATTCTTATGTACTGCTGCCAAGTCTGTTTAGAACATCACTCACATGCACTTACCTTTAGATAATGCAAGAGAGTGCTGATGTCCACATGCCACCTGGATTATCTTAACATCAGACAAACTCTTGATGTTTCTGTTTTAAGACAAAAATTAAACCATTAGTCACTTCAAGCAGTACAAAGTAAAGCCCGGCAAAATGCTTACATAGAGGCGGGATCATTTCTTCAGGTAAGGGCGGACCCTAGTTTTTAATTTATTAGGCATTAATGAGCATGCATGCCCCAAAACTTATTTATGAGAGTTTTGGTACAGAAGTATCATTGATAAATCTTAATTATATGTCACTCATGGGCATTCAAGACAAAGTCCCTGCAGCAATGCCCTGATGTCTTCCTCATGTAAATGAGATGATAATGTGGTTCCCAACACAGTTTAAAATAGTAGGCTATCATTAATATCTACATCTCCCCAAGGATGTTTAATAATATACATTACAGGTATCAGTAGCATGGAAAAAGTAGGTCACCACGATGTCTATCCACAGCATTTAGAATAGCATGATTATTGCTTCCTTAGTTTCATGAAAAAAGTCCTGTTCCAATTGCAGAGACTGTCCTTTGGGTAATCAAAAAACCACTCCAAGAAAATTGTGCGTTTGTTGTTATGCAAGGCACAACTATTTCAGGCTTTTTAAAGTATGTTACTGTCCATCCTCCTTTAAAATGCTATGTGTGTATATTATAACTGTGGTCACTTCTGACATCACAAGGTTGTTGGGATGTGTGTGAACAGTGTCTCAGCTGGCTCAGAGGCTTGATTTATACTGATTGTCTCACTTGAGTCACTGGCTTTACCTGGGCACTCGGACACACTCTTCTGTACCCGGCAGGCCCAGCTGACCATCAGCTGCTGGGCCCCATGCAAACACCTGCCCCTTGTCATTCAGGGCGAGAGTGTGCGCTTCCCCGCAAGAAACTGCCACAATGTTCTGAGCATCTAAGGCACCGACATGCTCTACAGAAAGAAGCAATAAACAAACACCACGTTACTGTTCTTCCATGACACCTACCCATATAATAGGGTGCACAAATGAGTCTCTGGTTGTGTTTTGCCATAGTAAAAAAAATCCTCATACTTTCAGACCTAACTTGAAGACCCACCACTGCTAGGGACGGTAGATGGAACTCACAAAGTTCTGAATGGTGGTACCTGGGGGTTTACCATGGTGTCCCCTAGCCTGTCAATCCTGGGGAATGGCCCTGCAATTCATATGCATTAGGATCATGTTCTTCAAGCATATACGTCTGCCGTGCTAGCCGTTTACAATACTATATTTATTGCAAAAGTTTTATCATTGTGTTATTCAACAGGCATTCTTTGCATAACACAATATGGACTACTATCAAAACATAAAACAGACATGCCTTTTTTGTAGAAGGCCTGAGCCAACAGTGCTTATTTGAGGTCTTATACAAGCTCTCAGTCTGTACTTGTTCCTTACATGAATGTCTGGTTTATTTTCTATTCAGTGGTAAATTAGAAGAAAGGTCAGCAATAAAAGAAGTGATCCATACATAAAGAATCAAAAACAAAAAACACAGCATTGTGAGATTCCAGAAAACATGTGACACTGTGACCTTTCAGCTGAGTTGGCCACACCTACTCTGTGGTAAATATTAAAGCAGGTGGCCCCAGAGTTTAAACATGGTATTAAGCTACAGCGTTCTGTTGAGGCGACCTGTATACAGAATCTGATTTAAGTACTGAATCACAGCCAGGGACTGTATTGCAAGTTGCTTTAAAATGTCATCACAACACAAAATACTACTCCCATTGATTGACTGCTTATGATCAACAACTATTCCCCTGCACTCTGCTGTACATGCAAAGGCCTGGACCAGGTATGCATGGAATCAGCCGAATCATCAGAATCTTTATTTGCAACATCAGGAGGAGACAGCATCTCTTACAGCATTTGAAATGACCAGCACCTTTCAGCTAAAGCAAAGCACTAGAGCAGCAACATATTGTTGAGAGAAAAAGAAAAAAAAAAAAGTCTCTTTTGGTTCCAAGAATACCCCCTGGATTCACTTTCTTTAAAGGCTGGAAGTGAACAATTTTCTCACAGAAATAGTCACAGAATAACAAAGAAAACAACTCCATTAATTAATACAAGATGCACTACATTTGAACAAACTACGCAGGTGTCCATTTCAGTATAGGAAACTGTCTGTATTTGCAATGTAATTGGGAAACGAACAGATGCTCTTGAACTGTAAGAACCAAAGTCAGCTGTACATATCAGCT
The DNA here is from genome assembly GCF_017654505.1 of Polyodon spathula. Classification (NCBI taxonomy): domain Eukaryota; kingdom Metazoa; phylum Chordata; class Actinopteri; order Acipenseriformes; family Polyodontidae; genus Polyodon; species Polyodon spathula. Next base: position 3,922,336 of record NC_054543.1, read on the forward strand.
TGTATTATAAAATAATGTATGGGTTCGACATAATGTGTAATATCACGTTTATCATATGTTTACCTAACAGCAATCAGAAAGGAATCTGTGGCGAGTTGGTGAAGACATCATGGCTATTATACTGTTCACCATGCACAGTGCTAGTTGGCTTTCCCCGTCAAGTTTAGTTTTTTTAAGAGGAACATAAAAAAAGGTTGGTAATCTTTAAACAAATTTCACTGAAACATATTTAATATTCATCTGATTCAGCCTAGTTAAGTCTCAAATACTGCTTACCTGGTTTCTTTCTCGCCTTTTCGTGGCCCAGTTGCCCCAGATCATTACAGCCGCAAGTGTAGACTGTCCCGTCTTCCAGCACAAACACTGTGTGCCTTCGCCCACACCCCACATCGCGGATTTTTTTACCATGAAAGAACTTGCAGTTCCTGGGCTCGGTTACGATCTCCTCGTCGATTCCACCCACCCCGAGCTGCCCGAAGGAAGCATTACCCCAGCACAGCATGGCTACCGGCCTTCCACAAGCCACTGGCGCTTTCCTCTTAAAATCAGGGTTCCCAGCAATTTCACTGATACTGGAATAAAAACAAAAAAGGAACAGTTATTTCACCCAGCTCAAATACTTCTCAAAACAACTCCATTACTTGAATCAGAGAAAGCACCAACTAACTGACCGACTGCTTTCCTTGTTGCTTTTTGGTTAGCAATTAAAAATGATAAAAAAAAAAAAAAAAAAAAAAAAGAGAACTTCACTTTATGAAAAGTGATGGGGATGTGTGTAGGAGTAACGTGCCCTGTGTTATTTGGAGGTTTCGGGTGAACAGAAATCTGTCAAGATTGGTTTAAAACTAGTTTCACAAGCCCCGGTACATGACATTCCCATGTCTTCATATGCAGACAGGTTGTTTTATTCTCTTAGTCACGTTGTGTAAATACCCTATCTTAAAAAGGCACACGCAACAAGAAAATATAGAATCACAGTGTCAGATCTATAAAACTGAACTTACATATACAAATTTTGAGACACATAAGAAAAAATACACACATTACAACACAAAACTGTAACACTCTTTTGGCTTTTTAACTCAAGTACATGAATACATACAAAACACATTCACACAGCTTAAACCAGGGTTGCACATTCATTCACTGGCTGTCATCGGCTTGAAACAAGTTCCTTCAGCTGCAAAATGTTCGTTTTAAGGATACAATATTAACTGTTCTATTTATTCATTACAATGTAACTAGAATTCTTTATTTTTATCCGATTTGCATGCATATGACATATCTCTCTGACAAATACATAATTTATAATTAATTTAAGCCTTATATCTCTATTTGGGATATCATGCGAGGATACTGTGTTACTAATGTGTTATATGTACAATGGTAATGGACTGTACAATATGAAAACATCTTGTTATTAGATCATCTAAGCTTAAAGGGTGTCAAATCTCTATTTGACTGCTGTCTGGAAGGCAAGTGGCATCCCTTCTGTAAGCTTGTTAGTCATGGTTTGGGGCAGCGGATAAGAACGTGCCCAAACGTTTAAGACACTTGAGCAATTTACATTCCATCAAATGTTAAAATGAATGCGGTAATAAATGAATCACTTAGAATTACCAACAGTGGAATTCGCCTACATCACCACCACATTTGACTAATTAGAGTAAACACAAAAGTGTTCGTATTTTAACACAGCTTTCATTTCACAGTATCGAGTAATGCATTTATTCAGTAACGTGTAACAGCCTGAGCAGCATCCGACAAGTACAGGACTCCTCGAGTTTTGTGTCGGTACTTTTATTTGAGAAACACTGTCGCAGCCCGACAAAAATGACAGGCCATTTACATTTGCTTTTAGTTTGACCTCGGCAACACTGCTTAATAAACCAATCCCTGCAATGTAATCTACAGCGGTAAGTAACCACCTTCTTTCCGCTTTGCTGTTTGAAATCTTAACATTTAGAGTAGGACCGTGTTTGATCAACTCATCCTTACCTGCAAATGCTGGTGATGTTTTTTTCATCACAGCCTCGATTCTGTGTATGTGAAAAATGTCTGTCTGCCTCTCAAGAAGACGACATCTGTGTGGATTACACAACAGGATAAATATCAGGTAAAAAACCAGGCTGCAGAACCTTCTTTCGATTTCTGTCGGTTGGGGAAATTGCTTCTAGAAGCAAAACACACCATAGCCCCGGACGTGACGACAGTTTCAAACGCCTACCTCTCTCACTTTGTCATCCGTCGGTCAGTGTGGAATAGTAATGTCCAGAAAACGTATATTCATGTTGAAATACAATACAAAAACCCAACTGATCCGGCTCCTTTCGTTTAACTAATATTAAATCACTAGTGATGAAATCCAAATGGACGGCACGATGAATGTAAATGTTGGTATTAATAATAATATTGGCCCTCTATTTTAGACCTGTTTTGTGTCATGCTGACTAGTTGTATTATTCTGGATTCTGAATGCGTTCATGTTTTTTTTTTTTTTTTTTTCTCACGCTTTTCTGGATATTGCAGAGATGAATGTAAATTTGGCTACCTGTAAAATTCAGGATTACTTTTAAAATTATCCTGCTGCCTACAAGGCCCTTCATCACCCAGATCCAGAGTATCCCTCCAACCCACTGACCCGCTGTGTCCCTACACGCAAGCTGAGCTCTTCTGACTCTGGCCTGCTGGTTATACCCAAGCAAAGATGCACTGCACTCGGAGAGCGCTCTTTTAGCTTCAAGGTCCCGACTCTCTGGAACTCTCTCCCAGCTTTAGTGTGTGCAGCTCCCACAGTCCCTCCATTCAAATCAAATCACAAGGCCCGCTAGTTCTCTCTTGCTTTCAGTGCTCTTTAAGCCTGATATCTGTTATTAGCTGTTGTCTAAATTGCTATTTCAGGTTTTTTACTCCATCTTATTTGTATCATTCTGTATGACACACACATCCACAATGTTTAGAACTCACATCCTAGCCCTGTATTTAATGTAATATGCCTGTAGTTAATATATTTGCATTGTAGTATGCATGTAATTAATATATTTGCATTGTTTTTTTTACTGTTTGTATTTAATGTACTATGCCATGTAATTCACTGTATTTAATGTATTACGCATTGTTCCTCACTATCTTGTAAAGCACTTTGTGATGGTGGTCCACTGTGAAAGGCGATATATAAAATAAAGATTGATATTTTGTAACATGCTTCAGCATATTATATTTAAAATATATTTATACATATTAATATAAAGGATAGGCATATATTTGTTTATTGCTACATTTAATACACCCTGAGCTTAAAACTTTTTTTCTGAATATTAAAATGTGTGTGTATAATAAACATTAATAGGAGAAAATATAACTTTTTAGTTTGGAAAATAATAAAATGTAATTTACTTAAATGATTCCAATAACAGTGAATTTACATAAGAACATAAGAACATAAGAAAGTTTACAAACGAGAGGAGGCCATTCGGCCCATCTTGCTCGTTTGGTTGTTAGTAGCTTATTGATCCCAAAATCTCATCAAGCAGCTTCTTGAAGGATCCCAGGGTGTCAGCTTCAACAACATTACTGGGGAGTTGATTCCAGACCCTCACAATTCTCTGTGTAAAAAAGTGTCTCCTATTTTCTGTTCTGAATGCCCCTTTTTCTAAACTCCATTTGTGACCCCTGGTCCTTGTTTCTTTTTTCAGGCTGAAAAAGTCCCTTGGGTCGACACTGTCAATACCTTTTAGAATTTTGAATGCTTGAATTAGGTCGCCACATAGTCTTCTTTGTTCAAGACTGAACAGATTCAATTGCCACCACTGGGAACTCGACATTTTTACTGCTAAAAACCCAGTTGCCATTATTCACAAATCAATAGGCTTACGTGACCCCCAGGCTTCAGAAACCCTGGGTACCTTATAAAGGCCATAAAGACTGTTTAGCTGAAACAATGGAGATAATGGTTTGTTAAATTATTTTTTTGTTTTTAATGTTGTAAATGCAAGGCCTGTGATCTTTACCTTCCAATGTCATATTTCTTTAATCAGTTTATCTTTGAAGGCTGGGCATATGATCTGTTTGCAAGTGTTAGTTGTCTCCAGTGGTGAATACTTACTCTCTTGCAGGTGACAAATTTCTCGACCCACATGGAAACAAAATATGTTGTAGATTGAAAAACAGTGGTGTCAATTTATGCATGAAATAATTCAAATAAAAATGTGTTTGCAATGTGAATGTATTGTACTTTTATAAATAATGCTATTTGAGTTAGCAGATTTTTTTATGAAAGAATAATTACAGGTTTTAATATATTAAAAAAAAAATGCATTTATAAAACAAAAATAGTATCGCGTAATACTGGTTTATAACAGTAAACTATAAGCGTCACTATATTATATTAAATCACATTATTTTTTTTATTTGTGAAGCAGTTTGTTATATAAAATTAAGCATTGCTGTGTGATCTCCAAGGGTCTAAATGGTTATCATTTCTGATCAGAACTGTATTGTCATGTAAAAGAATTTGACATTAAAAAGGACTCCAATTCCACTCTGGCAACCATAAGGAGTGACAGTAAAAGTAGAATAACATACTGGGGCCATATTAAGTGTGGTTAACTGTCAGAGTTAGTTAAACAATGACAATAAGGGTCTGTATAATGTCTTGTTTCTTCAATGATTTGTAAATGTAAGGCCTGTGATCGATGCCTTCCACTTTAGTTCTTTATCAGGTAAACTTTGAAGACTGCACATGATCCCTTTGCAAGACAAGAAGAAGCCACAGACGTCTCGGTTCGTTGTCTCCAATGATGAACACTTCCTTGTCTAGTGACCATCTTCTCATCCCACAGAATACAAAGCATCTCAGCTTTTTACATCTTATTAAAATGATACTGATTTTTAAAAGGGAAAAATACTTTTAATGTACACAATTTTAACGACATGCCACTGCATCCAGTACACTGGTCAAAGGATGTAGTACAGATAGTGTATTTGATGCTGCTGGTATTTCTTGAGTACTCATCACATCTATAATACCCAATTGCAGCTGGATAAATACATGCACACTAACTGCAAAAACAATGCAACTGTATGTATTGCAGATTATATCTTTACTCACATATTTTTTCCATCTTTGAAAATTTTTTTTTAAAAAAATGGTACAAACTAGAATGAAATATTCATTTTATTACAACATTAACTCTCAATTCAAAAAAGTAGTTTTAAAACCATGACTTAGATCAAATTGCTTATGATTACCTTAACACCACCAATAATAAGTGATTATTTTGACTAACTAGTGTTGAATAAAATGCATACATATTTGCTCATGGTTCTTTTTTTTATATATATATTATGCAAACAAAGCATGCATTCAATTACCTTAATATAAACATAGTGGAATAAACAGGAGAATATATTTCACATTATAAAACAGATTACAATGGTCCTACGAGCTGTGTTTTGTTAACATTTCTTTATCATACTAAAATACTCATCATATCCATATTTCAATTTGTAGAATATTTTAATAGAATAAACAACTAGCAATACGTTTCCTTTGTACTGAACCCTGACCTTAACACCTAAATTAAGACCCATCACACTAGACAGACTTAATTTTTGGTCCTAATTTTACAATGTTAATTTTTAACCCGGACTTTACTGCTGATACAATATGTGTAAAGGTCATATAAAATTACTGGTAAACGCTCTGACATAAACTATAGTCTAAATTGCATTTTATTTTTATTTACATTTGCACTTTAATCCCATCAGAAAGATATTCCAATGTTGTTTACAACAAATATATGATTATTTAGTATATATATATATATATATATATATATATATTATATATATATATATATATATATATATATATATATATATATATATATATATCAATTATGTTACATTAGTTGTATTATTTTTTATTTTAATGTACTGTTAGAAAAAGTGGAACGTGACATAAGTAGTGGACTCACATTCTACTTTAGCACATGCCGAAAATAGAAGGATTTCTATATATTTTTTAATAAAGTGGAGAACATGATTACAGTGAAGGCTTGTGATTTTCTAAAACTGCATTAACTGATTAACTACATTATATTATGTTGTATGCAAGCCACCAATAACTTAACTTTGTCACTGTTTCTCTTTGTTTAGGAGCCCTTAGTCTACATACCCACACTGCTGACCTGACTGGTTAATTGACAAGACTGTGGAACAGTTAGAGCCTCCACCCCCACAGAAATAACAATGACCACATGAAGGTAATGGGACGACAGAAGCCACTTAAAACCACAGACAAGTATATGTCATTTTAGCAGGCATATATGTAGAATAGGGGCTGCCAATTTAAATGTACATTAGACATAGCAAGAAGTATAGTTAGTTTAAAAGGTGAGTTGTCTCCCTGTCTGCAAGTCACAGATAAGCTTTAAATGCAAATGATCTCAAAAACATCTTTGAACAGTGGAAGTTATTGAAATGTTGCCTTCATTCTCCGTAATGTGTCGTGAATCTTTCGAGAATGCTTCTCCGTTGGTATCTGATGAAAATTAGTGTTGTTCTCTGCAGCAAGAAGAGGAATGTCAGCCTGGCAGAACTGGGCAATGCGATGTCTCAGGTAAGCTTGCAGATCCAAGTCAGGAACAAATGTATACACATTTTCCTGAAAGGCATGAACCTGGCTCACTACCTTAGCTATATTCCTTTTTAAAAAAAAAAAGATACAAGATGTTAAGTGTAGTACTAAATTAATACATTTTGCATAAACTGGTTTGTTGCAACTCGAAATGGGTGCAATAAAACAGTTGACACTTAATTTAATTGAAAAAAATATATATATGTAGAATAAAGCTGTGTACCAAATACTAAATAATTCAGTGTTCTGACACCATACCCCAAAAAGTTAGAAATACATGACCTCATAATATGGCAGCCATAATAGGTCAATGTCATGGTCACCAGAACATTTATGAAGTCACTGCCCCCCCCCCCCCCCCACCCCACCAATGGGCATGCTTTATAAGTAAATGTACATTATTGTTGTTCCAACTAATTTAATCACACACACACACTTTACTGTAAAATGCTCATCAGCCACCCCCACCCTCCCAGCAACATGAACTGTAAATAACTTACCTGAGTTTAGGCCATTTATAGGCACCATTTGCCATTGTCAATGCACCAATTTCAAGCTGTTGAACATGCATGGCCAGAAGGTGAGCTGAAGGGATGGTTGGTAGCTTTTTAAATCTGTCTCCTTCCATTAAACATAGATTATCGCTTTTTAAGAACACCTTCAGTGATTAAAAAAAGAGCAAAAAATCAGTAGTATATCCTGTCCAAGAGCGGCATTCAGACACATCTTGTAGATCCAGATTGTGAAACACTCAACTTGAGAAAAGGGTTCTTCGCGAGTTTCGTCACAAATGCT
>NC_054543.1:3934770-4007270 GCF_017654505.1 Polyodon spathula
CATAAGTACACGTATAAAATAATGAAATATTAAGTGTTTATAGACAAATTTATACAGGTAAAAACATACATAGTCATGAAAAACCTGGTTTCAAGCAGGTGTACTCAAACTTCTGACTGGTACTATATATATATATATATATATATTAGTTATGTAAGCATGCTGCTATTTGTCATCTCCACTATAAGAATAGAAATAATAATTAATAAATAATATCAAAAAAGTGTATTTTTTCTGTAACACAGATACGCACCTGCTGAAGTAAAGTAAGCTGGTGCACAATTTGTTGAGTGTTATATTCACTTTGAAATAATGGATAGTTTTCTTCTGTTCTCACACATGAACTTGAGAGCTCGTCAATGAGAGAAGAGTAACAGGGTCTGGGCAAGGCTGCTGCAATAGAATACTGTTCTTTTTGCACTGGACTAATTGCTTCTCCACCTTTAGACATTCTCAAGTGAAAACTCTGAAACACAATAAAACACTTTCATTTTTATAACTTGACATGGTCTTATAAGTAGTCAAACTGTTTCACTAACAAAACAAGATTATCAGTACAAGTACACACTCAGTTCTAATAATATAAGCATGTTTACTTATCATTATTAAGCATTGTCCATTTTAGGAAGATTCTTTCATCAAACAGCTGGTTTATGTATTCATAGTTTTAATGACGTTTTTTCAATACTACAGACCTTTCTAGAAGTCTCCTCAGCTGATATTTTTCTGCACAAGGAATGAACTGACTTTGTGTCATCTTCACTTGGTTCGCTGTGGGACCTCTTTTTCTTAGGGACACTGTGTAGCAATGCTAGTAATTGCTCCCCTCGATTGTCCAATGGAAGGACCTAAAAATCACAAGTGTACTTATTAATTAAAAAAAAAAAAAAAAAAAAAAGTTTCCCCAATAGTTAAATGCTTAGAAGTGTTCTCATGCATATTATTCGACCATGGTCAAATGTTATTGGCAAATATAGATGTCAGTTTCAGTGTTCATACAGTAGGATTTGGGCACTGCAAGGTTACTCAATAAATGTTAAAACAGAGTATTTTTTTAATCTTTTACAATGCGTACCTTGGCTGAAATGAAATCTTCCAGCATGTTTAAGAGATTGGAATCAGGCACAAAGTCCACTTGGTAGCAGTCTTCAACCCATGCTTGCAGTAGATCTAATGTGCGGTTGTATACCTTTGCGCAATCAGATAAGTACCCTTGATTTGAACTGCAGATTTAAAATAACAAGTTCAGGAGTACTTGCCATTGCAATTTAGATCCTTTAAAGTGATTGTAGCTAACAAAATAATTACATACATTGTCCACATCATGCAAATAATTACACTACATACTGTAGATCTCAAATGTGTAGTTTTGAAAGAAACCTGTATTTTCAGCAGTCATGGAAGTTTAATGGTTACATTAAACATGGTTAGAACCATTAGAACCTGTTCTGGAAGGGTCAGAGTTGCCCATTCCTGGTCTATTATAGTACCAGCAACATACCTGACTGCACTGTTCAATGTATCAATCAAAAACTGAAGAAATTCCTTTGGTGTACAGAAATAACGAAACGTGTAAAGGAACTGTTGCATGTAACCATCCAGAACTGCATACCTGTGGACAGACATTAACATGTTAATAACCTTGTGTTAAAACAATGCCAAATAGCAATGCTGACAGAATGAAACTTGGGTGAATTACACAGTGCATGGTAAAATGGAAAGTAATGTGCAGCAAAAGTATAATGAAAATTATTTGAAACACGGTTAAAAATGTTAAAGCAAGGTTTAAGTGTGATAAAATGGCATTATATGACCGGATGCTCAGAGTTAAGATGTTCAAACAGAAATATTTCAGAATGCACATTTGTTGAGATTCACAGGATTTGCAGCATGCACTGAATGGTTTTACTATTCAACCATTATGCCTTCATTTACAGCGATTAAGAATTGCAGATTTATAGCATTTATGTTGGGGAGTTTAGATTTGGTATATGCTGCTGCAAGCATAGGAACAGAAGAGGCAGAAGAAGCACGAAAGGATCTTCTGTGCAGCTCATTAAAACTGCAGAATTGCACCCATAAATATTCATACCAAGTCTACATACATAATAATATTACATATATTGACTAGCTTCAGTGAAGTGAAACTTAAATTGAAAAAAATGGCCACACTCTCGTGCAGTGTGTTTCTACTTACTGTACATACTGATCTAGGCATAATTTAGTGCAACTAGTTTAAGCACATGGCATGCTGTTTACCTAGCATAAAGGTAGCACATAAGTCCAAGTGGTGTTCCCGCTTGTAGCATTCTTGTTTTGTTTTGGCTGATTTTCCCGCTTACTTTCACAGATTGGAAAGTTAGCAGTAAGTTGTCTTCAGAAGGATTTAGAGTTGCAGCCCCTGATCCAGAGTTTGCCAGGGTAGGGAGGAGGGAGGTATCCAGACCCCATTGCTCCATACACAAAATCTAGGTGTAGAGATAAAACACACCGTGCAAAATATAATGTATAGGAAAACCATTGAAATAAAATAATGGACATCAACTTATGAAAGATCAGACTGAGGTCTGTTTCATATTTTGCTTTTCTTACCTCCAAGTATTTTTTAATTAATTCCAGAAATTCTACTTTGGATCTCATTTCTTCCAATTGGCCTTTCAGTTTAGGTAACATGATTTTGGCTTCAGAACCTTTATGAAAGCAAAAAGGGGAATTCATGTCTACACAGTAAATGCAGTCAGCAATGGCTTTGTCAGTAGTAGGCTATACAAACTGAAATGCTATGAAGAAAATATTTTAGTTGAACCTGTAAACCAATGTATTATAAACTACAAAAGACTGTAATGGAATTGTTTAGAATCAAGTTAGTTTGTTATTCATGTAAACCAAAATATGATTTGTTTTACCTTTGTTTCGTCTGTCTTGGTGCAAGAGTTTCTGGTAGAATGTTCTGGTCTTTTTCAGATTCTTTGTCTCTATCATCAGCTGCTGCTGAAGCTCCTGGAGAAAGTGACTGGATTATATTATTTTGAAATCACTATGTAGATTAGAACAACCCTAAAGCAATTATAAGACGGCATATGTTTCTTGCTACAAATTGGCAACTAAAATGTATATGATCTAAACTCAACCTACAGTTTGCCATTTGGATCATTTCATCTTTCTAAATCGCTGCAGAAATCAATATCTTTTGAAGCTGGGTTTACATCTAAAAGATGTGGCATTCATCTTGGTCATATCTCTGTTAACGCATACTAATCATGTCCTCAGTTTGTTTAAATAAAATGACCATTTTTGTTTTACAATTGACAACGTCTGTTCCATAAAGTTTTCTTTTTAAAACAATTAGAGTGCAATAATGCACAAGAATGAGCATATGACAGGCAATCAGTTTCTTTTGCTATAACACTAAGAACCAAGATGAAGTACAGTAGACTAAAATTTCAGCTCATGCCTTCGTCTTTTATGAAATGCACATCTTGACACAGCGTGAAACAATGTAAAAGGACCCCTGCTTTATTATAGAACTATATTACATATACAGTAACAATAATGAAAATGCCAGTGAACAAAGCATGGCGATGCACAAACCATATGGTGAGTTGTTTCATTTTTATTTAATTATATATTAATGCTTGCACAAACAAATTTATAATCTGATAAACCAGCAGCCATGTATCTAATTACCCTTCCATCTCCTTGATTTCAAAGACACATCACTGAGAGCTGTGTGCCTAGACAACAGTGTTCAAGTGTTTCACAACGAGGCAGCTGTCACCTTATAAGACACGAACATACTTTTTAATGAAATGATACAGTGAGATTATTCCAAATAATCAGAATTTAATACATTTTCCAAACATTGTGGACAGTTTTGTCCTCTGAAAAAGTAATTTTACTGTGTTTCTAGTAAACACGTGTTTCAAGAGTAAACAAAAATGACATGCCTATATCTATTAGGTATAAGAAAATGGATCAGAGATTTCCTTTTACCTGATTGGTTAATACGAGTGCCTTCATCTTTGGTAAAGGATTTTGAATGTTAGTTTTCAAACTACATTTAAATCTGCTGGAAAATACGTAAATACAGTATTCGTGTATTTTGTTCTGCTTGACGAAATAAAATCTCCATTCTTGTACACCCCCTTTTGAATGTTCTGTCAATGTACAAAGTCTGCTTCGTCGCTGTCCGATACATTACACCCATCTATATACAATAAGCAGGCCCTACTGAAACAGCGAACTTTACCCTGTCTCTGGATTTTCAGCTTTACAGAACTACTCAATTCTTACCACTTTCACTATTTACTGCATTTTACTTTACAGCAATGTGTCAACTTTAAAGTTCACTGGGTTTCTGGGTAAAGAAATGAAAGTGCATGACAGGCATGATTTATATAATTATTTCAACATCATTATTTCAAACCCTTTAAATGCAAAACAAGTGGTACACAAGGGAAAATAACAGTACGTAGTGATAACCTTATCTAAGTTAGGTTTTTAAATAGGCTTTGTATAATCCTTTCAGACAATGCACTGCAAACACTTGGATCATGAATGGATATATTAATACATTTTATTCAGATAAGCCTGTTTTCAATTGCAATAATCTGCATTTATAATGTTGCAATGTACAAATGCGCACAATGTGATAAGCTTCTCAACTGTGAATAATGACTCTTTGAACAACATACCTGGTTAAGGTCTTGTTCTATGACAGACTTCTCCATTTAATATAGTTTGCAGAAAAATGAATATTGAAAATTAGACAGATTTAGGAAAGTGAAACCTTTTAAATACCTTAACTTTATAATGCAGTTGTATTACCTGTTTATATATATATATATATATATATATATATATATATATATATATATATATATATATATATATATATATATATATATATGTATGCGCGCGCACATACACACACACACACACACACAGTGCTACCTTGTTATAACGCGGTTAGGAGACCACGTTATTTATGTTTCACCTTATAACGAATATTGGCATTTTTGTTTCCGAAATGATTTAGAATAACCCACAAGCCAAATTATTATTGTAATCCTGGAAAACGAAGGAAGAAGACACACACAATTTGTAGGTATTCAAATCCATGGTTTAACTGGGACGATTATTCTCGGCACGTTAGCCTGGGCCACACCAAAAACAACAAACAGTCTTGCACTCTCACACAGCAGCACATTCACACAGCTGCACTCTCCCAGCAGCACATTCACACAGCTGCACTCTCACACAGCTGCACTCTCCCAGCAGCACATTCACACAGCTGCACTCACACAGCTGCACTCTCCCAGCAGCACATTCACACAGCTGCACTCTCACACAGCTGCACTCTCCCAGCAGCACATTCACACAGCTGCACTCTCACAGCAGCACACTCACACAGCAGCACTCTCACACAGCTGCACTCTCCCAGCAGTACATTCACACAGCTGCATTCACACAGCTGCACTCTCTCAGCAGCACTCTCCCAGCAGCACACACACAGCTGCACTCTCACACAGCTGCACTCCCAGCAGTACATTCACACAGCTGCATTCACACAGCTGCAGTCTCCCAGCAGCACATTCACACAGCTGCACTCTCACAGCTGCACTCTCCCAGCAGTACATTCACACAGCTGCATTCACACAGCTGCAGTCTCCCAGCAGCACATTCACACAGCTGCACTCTCACACAGCTGCAGTCTCCCAGCAGCACATTCACACAGCTGCACTCTCACACAGCTGCACTCTCCCAGCAGCACATTCACACAGCTGCACTCTCCCAGCAGCACACACACAGCTGCACTCTCACACAGCTGCACTCTCCCAGCAGCACATTCACACAGCTGCACTCTCACAGCAGCTCACACAGCTCACAGCAGCTGCATTCACACAGCTGCATTCACACAGCTGCATTCACACAGCTGCACTCTCACACAGCTGCACTCTCACACAGTACATTCACACAGCTGCATTCACACAGCTGCATTCACACAGCTGCACTCTCTCAGCAGCACATTCACACAGCAGCACTCTCCCAGAAGCACATTCACACAGCTGCAGTCTCACACAGCTGCACTCTCACTCTTTGACGCAGTATTTGTTTTCCTAGAGCAGCCCTCTTTGGAGTCAGTCTTACCAAGAAAATCTCTTTGTTTTTCTTCGTCTTTTAGCCATCCACGCAATGTAGATTCTGCAACATTTATATCTTGAAACTGCTGCTTGAGTTTCACCTTTTCTTACTGTCCACCGCATCAAGTTTCATTTTAACAGAGAATGATTTTATTTTTTTGCTGTCTGATATGCTTCGTACTGTATATGTTTAACGTTCACGAGTCAAATTGCATTATGGGAAAATAGGAGCCACAACCTTACCATGTTATAACTGATTCTGCACTATAACAGCTTGTGTTATAACAGGATAGCACTGTGTGTGTATGTGTGTGTGTGTGTGTGTGTGTGTAATTTTATTTATATATATATATATATATATTTTTTTTTTTTTTTTTTTTTTTTGAAAGCTGACAACCAAGAAATTGCATGGTGCACTAACAGGAAAATATATTCAATAATCTATGAAAGTTTAAAGGCAGAATGAGTAAAAAGTAAAACCTATGACAAACTCCACAGATAAAACTATGACCTCTTGATATTTAGCATACACTTTCATCTCTTCTCAGACACAGATCATTTAATATTCTTGCTTGTCTGTCTCACTAACAAAACACTTTACTTACCAACATTTTAACATCCACGCACGGTGCCTCATTTCTCCTGCCAAGCTTCTTCACGTAATTCAGAACCTCTTCCCCAAAGCAATCAGCCCCGTAAAACACACTAGTCCAGCCTGGATTGCACTTTCGAACATTTGTTTGAAAGGGAGATGAAGAACGGCTATTTTCAGGCATTCTTTCTGAACTCACAGAATCGGTATCTTCAATCTCCTCTGTATAACCTAGACTGAGTTCATCCTTTTCCCCTGAAGTACAAGCCCTGCTAGAAACATATTCCTCTTTTCCAGACAGAGGTGACTCAGGATTTCTAGGGTTTCCATCATGGCTGTCTGGATGAAGATTTTTCAAGTCCATTTCATCAAATGTATCTTTCCAGGGTAGTTCTACCTCTGTGTCAGGGAGGGATTCCTTGTCTGGCTCTGCTAGCAAAATAGAAAATAGCAAAATAGAAAACATGTAACAAGTGCATCCCATAACCTCAACTTTTAACTTTACAATGTGACATTCAACTGTCCACCTTTGCTCAGAAAAGAGGTAGTTTCTTTGCGCTGCTTCAAATGTCAGTTACCTAGACAACCAACACCTACAGAGATGGACGTCACAACTTAAAACGTTTTTCATATTTTCCCACACTACATGTTTCTATTAAACTTATTTACTTTCATTTATATATTATTTTTGTTTCCTTCCTTAATTTTATACTGGCATTGCCGATTTGTCCAGATCTTTTGCAAAAGGTACTACTCACCTTTGTATGGAAATTAACTATATTAATTAAGATGAAAAACAAATATTTGAAGAAAAATATTTGAATTTTTTGTCAGGAAAGAAAAACATGTCTCAATCATAACTGGTAATAAATCATACCCATACTTTCAGACTGCCTGGTAACAAGTGGGCTGACTTGGTTTCCTATCTTGTTTTTCAGCTCAAGTCTGGGTAGGCTATTACAAGCATTATCAATAATAATAATAATAATAACATTATTATATAATAACAGTGTGTTTTTTTGTCAGTTTATTCGTATAGTTATTATATTTTAATTACACCTAATGTAAAATATGAGAAACAGACATTACATTGTTTTACTCTTTGTCTGTCATCTAAAAAAGTTAACTAGATTTTGTCTCCGCCTAGGTTTATGACGGTAACGCTTTTAATATGAATATATATATATATATATATATATATATATATATATATATATATATATATATATATATATATATATATATATATATATAAATATCTGTCAATTTAATTACAATAAATAAGCAACCAGTATGCAATATTATAATATGACATGCTGTTGCTTGCCTGAATGTATAGTTAGTGATGTATTTATAGACCTTATAAGTTAATAAATGTGTCTTGAAGAAAAGAAAATAGGAAGAAAACAGAACACTCAAGGTGAGTGTTGTTGTTATTGAATGAAGCAATGCAGTTTAAAGAGCTGAATACCTAGATTGGCACTGTTAGAGGTCTCTGTTCCTTTCTCAGTGCACCTTTCACCTGGTAAATATAAGGTTCCAGTTGCTGATTCCAGTTGCTGGTTCAGAGATGCATTTCTCTGCAGATCAATGGGACTCTTCTCGCAAATATCTTGAGACTTTCTTTGTTTTCTGCTCACAGAGGCAGAACTGTCAAAGTTTAAAACAGATTTGGAATAGACCCTGAATAGAAAAAAAACAAAAAATTTATCAGAAGTCACAATTTAGTACAATGAAGCACCAGAACTGCTTAAAAAAAAAAAAAAAAAAACTTTTGTTCCCATATGTAAAAAGGTGTGAAACAGCTTGCAACAATTTATCATTGCCTAAATTATTTTCTCTAAAATAAAGCACTTCTTTACGAAAGGTTACACACGTTGGTAGAGCTGGTATTACATCTGTAATCAAAATATATTAACAAGCTAGTCGTACACGAGTCGCTGTTACCATAGGGACATAATGTACAGTATAATGATGTACTGAAGCAAATGCTACTGGGTTTTAAATGTTATGCTTCTATGCATGTTGATCATAAGCCCCTCACATTAAGAAGATATTGTTAAAGACCTGCATGAAAATAAATTAAAATGCTAATAGCATGTATTACCCATTCCAGATTCCCTTTTAACAGACACAGACAAAGCGCTTAAATGAGTAAATATTTTAAAATTCAAAAGGACTACCGTATTCCTTCGAATTTAAGACGCAGCCCAAATTTTCCACCCTCAATTTGAGGAAAACATCACAAAGATGCATTTACAAAGATACAATCTCAATTATGCATATAAGAAAATTACGTAAAGGGGCAGTTTGCAGACGGCTGCTGACACACAGAGCATTATAGTTATGCGCTGCTTCTCATTTCCAGTCTTGATTACTTGCACCTGTTTTTCTCCCTTTTTTGTGAATTGTGGTAGTGCTTTGCATGTTGAAAAATATGATCAACATTTCCGATCTGTCCACGGTGGTACTGTTTGTTAGAACTGAGCCTGCTAACGAAACGCTGAAATTCTAAAAGCTTCCCTTCGAATTCCTTCTCAAGCTCATGATGCTTCTTTTATAATGGCTACCTGTATATCATGAAATATTCTAGCCCAGACAGTAAAGGTTTTTGTTTGTCTTTTCTCTGGCATTTTCTCTCACATTCCTGTTTGTGTACTCAAGCAGTCATGTCTTCTGTTGGCAATTTTAATACACACATCAGTATACTCGAATTTAAGATGCAGGCTATTTTTGAAAAAAAACAAAAAAACAAATTGGTTTAAAAAGTGCGTCTTAAATTCAAAGGAATAAAGTATTTTATCAATCTATCTATCTTTTTCACCCTTGTTTTTTAACCCACTGTAAAATGCCCAAGTCTCCCTCTGGACATGTCGGGCACCTAACCAGTAAGGATCAACCAAGCGCACCCAGATGGTTAACTCCGTAACCCCAATACTGACCACCCTGCGTGCCACCAGCCAAGATCGGCAACTCAGCAGACTCTCAATCTCATGGCTCATAATGCAGCTCAAGATTCAAACAAGCACTCTCAATCTCATGGCTCATAATGCAGCTCAAGATTCAAACAAGCAGACTCAATCTCATGGCTCACTCTGTAGCTCAAGCAGCAGTGCTTTTACTAGTTGATCGACTGGAGACACCAATGATCATTTCATAATAATGACACTTATAATGTGTTTATTATTATTATTATTATTATTATTATTGAATAAAAAAAAATAAAAAAAAAAAACAAACATTTAAAATTGTGAAATAAGGAACCCATGCCTTTAAGCACAAGCAATGATTCCCACTGCAGAGTAAAAATTTAAAAAGACGACTGACACTTACCGAGAAGTTTGGGGATGCTTTCCATTGACAACTTTGTACAGTGTCTCTAGTAATCTTTCATCCCAGTACAGGTCACAGAATTTCTCAGATACTGCATTGCAAAATGTGCTGAACTGAAGTTCCTTTAGAGAGAGGATGTACTCTCCTTTTGAAAGGGAAAACAAAGCTACTTAACATTTCACACATCTAAAATGATGGCATACACAATAAACATTTTATGTTAAATTATTAAATAACAAAAATCCTTTAATTAAAAATGGATAAATCACTTTCCCCATGTGCAAGGCATAAAAATGCTTAATACATATATCTGAATAAACATAAAGCATTACCCATTGCAAGATCTTCAACTCCATTTTCCAGGTAGCCATCAAATGCAAATTCCTCTTTAATAAGACATATAACATTTTGCAGGGATGAGCTCCTTTGGTCTAAAGATAAACTTGAACCAAATGGATGTGTCATTGTTAGATCTCCACAAGAATCTACAAAAGAATCCACAACTTCTACTGGTCTAGCTTCATTTTTGGCAGTGTGACCTTTTAAGAGTATTCTTGGAATGTCCTGAGTTACAGAAGAGATGGGTGAGGAAGTCGTAGACCTTTCAACAGCAGCTGCGTTGTCTTTGAGAGCATGGTAGTGATT
This sequence comes from Polyodon spathula, assembly GCF_017654505.1. Taxonomy (NCBI): domain Eukaryota; kingdom Metazoa; phylum Chordata; class Actinopteri; order Acipenseriformes; family Polyodontidae; genus Polyodon; species Polyodon spathula. The sequence continues at coordinate 3,945,484 of NC_054543.1, forward strand.
CACTGGGGTAATTAAATCACCACTACCGTCAGCAGGCTCACAAAGATTGCTCTTTGGGTTGGCAGACATCATGACCCTCTCTATTTTCTTACTTTCTCCGAGGAGGGAAGACAGCTTTTGGTGTGAGCTTGACCCAGGTTCTATGCTAAACTCCAAGCCTGGGAGCTGCTCTGGTATGGCTACTTGGACAGGTAATAAAGTTATTAGTCCAGTTTTTCGATCCTGTCTAAGGAAAAAATTATTAACAATGGGGCTACCAGGTAATACTGAAGCAGATGAAGAGCTTGAACTACTAGTCGGAACACTCTTTTTTTCAGCATCTGTGCATCCAGCAGAGTTTAGGAGAACTGGAAAAGATTCAGAAGTGTTTTGCTTTAAAGTGCTGTTTTGGGAGATCTTCTGCCTTTCATTGATCACGTTCTCATTAACATCATTTTCAATGTCACTCACAAGTACCAGTCCCTTCTTTTCCAGGATTTCTTTTTTGATGGCTTTCACTTGTTGTTTGGCACTAGAACTTTTATATTCATTTTTGGTACTAAAATGAAGAAGAAGAAAATAAATATAACAATGTTATTATTTTATTCAATGCCTTCAGAAAGGTTAGCAGCATAGAATTGCAGAGAATGCACCTTAAAAGTAAACCTTATAAAAGGTAATGCATAATATTTCATTATTATAGTTAACATGAGCAGCGGGGGTTTGGAGTCCTGGAAAATAAGGAGTTATTATTTTTTGCATTTGAGCGACTTACTATATTTGTAACTGTGGATTACACTTTTCAACATAAACATCACTAACAGAACTTGGTGTCCCGCTGGTATCTAGTGACATGGCAGAGCTCCAGCTGTCAAAATGCCAGATTCTTGATTGTAAGGAGGCATCTGAGATAATACAGTATATCTGGAAACCCTATATAGTTAATACTTTCATGTTTTTGTAAATAGAATGGGCTTATACTCATGATACATTGTATGTTTCTGCCACTTAACAAAAAAGCAGCATTACCCTGCTGTCTCTGTATTCTGTGTGAGGATTATAGGTCTGAAGTGGGTTGCTGAAGACAAGAAGGCATCAGGCAGATTGGAAGAGCTGTTTACAGAATACAGACAAGGAACTGGACCCTTTATAGCAGTCAGCTTGTTCTCACCAGCGATCGGCACAAATCCTATCAAGTAAAAGGCAAAGGCGTAAGTAAAACAGTTAAATATTTACACTAATAATAATAATAATAATAATAATAATAATAATAATAATAATAATAATAATATTCAAATGGCAGTCGCATTTCAGCACTAAAATACTACAATAACAAACTGGATATAGTTGGCCCATCACAATATAATGACCATAATATTACCTGTCTTGAAACATGAAGATTCATGTGGACTTGGACTATGCCTAATATCAGCAGCTTCTTCAGGTTTTACTACATTGTCCCCTTTGAATGTCTAAGAAAATACATTGCAGGATTTATTAACATTAGGTAGGTAGAGTACATTTACAATTAGGCACGCTTAAAATTCTAAGGTAGAGCACGGCACACAGCTAAAGAATCAAGTGCATTCAACATCTTTATTGACTGGTGAAATACAATTCAAGGTTACTGCAGTATGTCCACTGTTTTGTCATTTCAAATGTTTTCACAAAACAAACATTAAACTTTAAAGCTACAGTGTGCAGTGCAAAAGCAGACCATTTTATATATATATATATAAACCAGTTTATATATATATATATATATATATATCTATATATACCAGTTTATATATATATAAACCCATGAAATCTTCGGTCCACTAAAATAAATGGCTTTACATAATCTCTATAAGAAACTGGAGTATCCAGTGTGAAAACGCAACACAACATAATAAATTAATGTAGAATCCAAAGTAGCTTAGCATTAAAATGTTCAATACAAAAAAATGGCTGAGTTACAAGCTCTTGCATTGTCTAAAAAATAAATAAATAAATAAATAAATAAAAATAAAAAAATCCAAAATATGGATTGTAGTGTAACAAGAGGAAACAGTAATCAAATCAGACTTGAGAATCTGTATCATCTGATCTTAAACCACTGAACTCCACGTCTTTGTCATCTGAACCTGCACCCTTGTCTGAATCATTAATGCTAACAGCAACTACTTCTAGGCAGTTTTTTATATTCAAGAGATTCACGTGAGACGCGATATTTACACTCAGACTATATTATTTTCGCATGGTTATTAAAAACCAGAAATTAATGGTGAAAATTTTACTTTTAGCTGAAAGTTGGGGGGGGGGGGGCATTGTTCAAACTGGGACGTTGACTCAGCAGCCAGTAAAAAGAAAAAAAGCAGACTGGGTTGTGTCATAGTCGTCTAAGCCACGCTTCTTTTTTTTCAAAATACCCAACCCACTGTATATATGCTGATCGAAACGAAAAACGCCCTAATAACAATTTTTTATGTATTTGATCCACTTGATGACGACAGATTAGTCGCTGCGGGTTTGGAAAAAGCGTTAACCAGGGAACTAACATTTTTTGTCTATAGCGACGTCCAGACATTTTAACCGTTCACTTTATTTTTACATTCGGTTGTCTAAATATGGCGCAGATATATATATATATATATATATATATATATATATATATATATATATATATATATATATATATATAAAAACAGAATATAACATACGGAGCAGGACATGTCAAAATCAATCTAATACTTTGCTTAGATACTGAGATTGTAGATTTTGGATGAAATAAATTGCAATCTGACATGAGAATTTTAATATCACAGCATTTTATTTTTTACATTTTCTTTGCATCTTATATCTTAGGTTTGAGTGCTGAAAAGTCAAATGTGGAATCTTGAAGAACCTTTTATTATGTACAGAATAGTCAGCTACTTTGTAGAATGTTATGCAGAGACATGCACACACATGGTTTTAACAGAGCGTTCTGTAAATATCAGTACTGTAGCCTAACAAGAATGAACTAAGAAGTGATAATAACTACCTTCTGTGCCACAGCAATAGATGGCCTCTCAATGGGAGTTCTTTTTGCCATCTCAAGCAGCAGCCTCTTTAACTTTCTTGGCAATGCTAACTTTTGATTTGGTGAATAGTTAAACTTTGCTGCAGCCCAGAGAATAGCTGCCACACCATAGACACAAACCTGGAAAAAGACAGTCATCTTTTAGCTTTAGGAAAGTAATTTTTTAGCGTTAACAAAACTGACAGAATTATTTTATGAAAAAAAACAAAAAAACAACAACAAACCTTTTCAGTAACGATACCATGTTCTTGAAATTCTGGTGCCCAGTAAAATGAATCACAGGTACCTAAGAATAGATGCAGATGACGAAATAATGATAAAAAAAGTTATAAATCAGAATGAATCAGGCTCTATCAGTTGAAAAGGGTCACTTAACCTGTGCAGTTTTACCTCATGACCTGTTTTTATTAAAGAAATAATGAAATAGAAACAGAAAAGAAAACTTATCACTTATATTTGAGCATATATATATATATATATTATATATTTTTTTTTTTAGACAATACCAATCAACATATGAATGTGACTTTACTGTTACTTATTGTTTGATATGCTTCATATTGCAGCCTCCCTGTTATGCACAGTTTTATTACTAGTGTTTCTGAAGCAAAGAACACAAGAAGAAAAAAAAAAAACACAAGCCATAAAGAAAGTGAAATCTAAGAAGTTGAAGTACTTATCTTCTGAAGAGGAAACAAAGTTGACCAAATACCTTCAAGTTCTCACTATACCTGTGTTTTTTGGAGTTAAAAACAGGAGTTCGCCATCACAACCAACATAAACTGAGTCCAGGCATAAATAGGCTGTTTAAATATAAGAGAACACTAAATTATAAATACACACAAGTTGTATTATATTTCTTACACATCTCATGGATTCTTGATTTTATCATTCAGTGTTATACGAGAACCTTCTATGAAATGTGTCAAATTATAAATTTATTATTATTATTAATAATATTATTATTATTATATTTTTTTCATGATACATTCGTTTACATTTTTAGCAGAAATGAATTTGAGTAATCTATGACAAAGATACACTGTACCTGGAAAATCTATGTAGGTCTGGAGAGTATAAAGGCATATGTGACACAGAGCCCACAGTTCATTAACTGACAATGGTCTACCACAACGAGAGAGAAGGTCCTTTAGCGATATCCACTGAAAGCAAAACAGATATAATTGTATCTTTCAGATATTACTTATAGTTCTAAAACAGTACCATAGCCAATTAGGTCACATGTTAGTTTAAGGATTCATCATAATACACCAGTTTATCACACTAATATGTCAATGACAAGTTACTTTTGTAAAGCCTCATTGTTGTGGGTTTGTAACAAGAGTTTAGCTGTAATACATTACATTTCCAGCAGGTGGCAACAATGCACAGTACTGAATTAATAGAAACGCCTTTAAACTGAGTGATGTGCATAGATGGTTCTCAAATGGCCAAATATGCAACAAAAAACTTACACCACATCCCAAAACTATCTCACACTATTATTAGGATTTCATGATATTTAAAAATGGAATGAAGGGGAGGGTAAATCTATTATGCAGTTATCCTGACTTTTCCATAGTATTTCTGCAGCACAAAATCTTGAAAGGGTTATGCTACCATCATGCATACCATCATCTTTACTGCAGGTCTATAGGTACAGCACATGGTCTGCAGAAATGAAATAAAGGATCTTTGGTAACTAGATAATTTTACTGTTCACTGTATAGTTAAAGTTTACAATTTTGCACAACATTTCAATAGTAGTGCAAGTCAACTGAATATTATTAGCAGGACAGCTGTTTGGCAAACAAAGCACCACTACTTTACAGCAATGCATGGAGTGGTTCTGGGGATTTCAGGATTGCATCTTTCAAACTTATCAATAATAATTAGTTATGTTAATTGTGCCTAACTTTATATGATGAGGCATGCACAACTGCACAGCTCTTTTATGACACACTATTCACAGAAATAATGTTAAAAAAAAACAAAACAAAACAAAACAAAGTATCATGGTCTGCAAATTAACTTACTTCATCCTGGGTTTCTTCATTAAGACACAGCATACTTTTCTTCATGTGGTTGTCTTCAGTTTGGTATATGTTGTTATTTAACCAACTTTCATTTATAGGGGAAGACTTCATTTGGGTTTGTTTATGATTCAACTTACTGTTTCCAACTACAGGTTTGGTGTCTGGGCTAGATACAGCATTTTTGTTTGGTTCAGTAGGGCTTTGGACGCAGTGAACAGGTGATGTAAAGTTTTCCACCTCAACAGGGGAAGAGCTGGTTTTGCTATGCATTGGCAAATATGCTGAGGATTCATTTGTTTCAAAGTACATCTCTTCTTGGGGAAGTAAAGGCTTTGTATAACTTCTGCTGCTGTCATCTGTTAATATTTCAAGACTGGGAACAATTTTTGCTTCCGGCAATATTTCAGAAAGGTCTGTTACAGACACAGTTCTGCTGGCTTTAAATGGAAGAAAATGAAGAGTACTCTGATAGGAATTAGAATGATTCAGTATGGGCGCTATCCTCCCAGATTCTGTCTGTTTGATAGGACTTAAACTACTGGTATCTTGCAAAGAGATTACACCTTTGTTAAAGTCTGAAAGTGATGAAGCAGTCTGTTCTGTAGGTGTACTTGATTCAACTTGAGGACAGTCTTTTTTCTTTGATAGTTTTGCTAATTTTAGGTTCATCACTGGAGACATTTTCTTTGGCTCTATGGATGTGGTATCAAGCTCTGATTGAAGATTAGTATCTCGATCATTAGATAGAGACTGATTCTCATTTTCTCTTCTCTCTTCAACTGAGTTCTGCACTGCAGAGTTTTTTTTCACAGACACCACTAAATCTTGCACACATTTTCCCTCTCTTTCAGCCACATTTGCAATCTGATTCTTCAATAAATTAGGATCAAATACCAGATCCTCAGTGCTGGAAGATCCATCTGCTGGATTACGTTCATAATCTTGCAGCTCACGTCCAACACCTGCCTGCCGCTCTCTTCCCTTCCATGGACTTTCACAACCATCTGTTAAACAGAAAGTAAAATATATTAATTAGACTTCAATTTCACTAAAACACTCTTGCAGTTAATAATCCAGCAAATATGCTTTTGATTTACACTGATGTTCAAAACGCGTTATACACTTAGGTTCTCTGCATCATAATATTGTAAACTTGAATTCTACTTCTATTCTATTTTTCATACAAAACATCCAATGTGTAAAACATTAAAGAATATGTAGCATCCAATAGTGTGTAGTAAAATCTGTCGCATGGGACCAGAAAAGCATGCTGGCTACTCGAGGTAGTTACAGTATGAGCTAACACTTGGCCTACCTAAAACGCTCTGAAAAACCTCTACACTATTACAGTGCATACAGTTAGAATCTTTGTTTTAATACCAAGTATTTGGGCAGCATTGTGAGTTTTTATTTTCATGTCCACATTTATCCAATCATAGCTACAACGGTGCACAGAATTTAGATTTAATTAGTCCTCTGGTTTGTGGTTGCCTTAACCTGCATGGGTGTTGAAATACACTGCTAAATCAAATGAAACAGTTGCACAAGTTTGTTTGTTGTTGTTGTTTTTTTTTTAATGTACCTTACCTTGAAAAGCAGAAACTGATTCAATTGATAACACTCTTCGTCCTATGGCAGAGAGTTTACGACAAATATCTGCTGAGGCACCCTTCGTATTTCCTTCACCAAGCCTAATAACAGTCTGCAGCAAAACATAAAAATATTTCAACTTCAGTTTAGAACAAATATGGCATATATAATACAAGTAATGCAATGAAGTTTAAAAATAAATCTGAAAAGATAAATGGAAAGAAAAAAGTCCAAAACTATTAGACAAATTAAACTCGCGGGGCAGAAATCAGAGCTGTGAGAGGAAGGGAGTGTTTTGCAACTTAGGATTCAAGGCTCGACCTCTAGAACAGAGGAGAGAGAGAGAGAGAGAGAGAGACAGAGAAAGAAAAGGACGGGTCGGACTCCTATCAAGAGAGCCTTCCCTATGGAGTTGAGCCTGGCCCTATTGGTCTCCGGGCCTCTGAAAACAGAGTCCTATGACTTCTCGGAGAGTCGTCATAGGTGATGCCTCACAACTGGGTCCCAGTTAGCGACCAGGTTCGACCCTCAGAGGACTGAACGGCTCATAGGAAGCCTTGACATTAGGAAGAAAAGAGAATCTGAAAAAACACAAATATTTGTTAGTTATGGGACTCCGGCACTAAGAGTATGATGGCCATGTCCAAGGAGGATAAAAGAGGAAGTAAGACAGAGCCTTCTTTCTTGAGGCAAGATATAGCACATGCACTGCGAAAGAATAGTGTGACCGGTAGTCCCTTTTGACTGCACGAAGAACCTGTGGAGTTATGGGAACTCTAGGTCAAAGAAATGAGAATCACTATACCCCCCCCAGAGGGGAACGACACAGAGGCATGCAGCATATGAGAAAAGTGAGGAGGAGGAAAACAGCTAACGCAAGAGAAAGAGCTGAGCTGTGACTGAGTTTAAACAGGGAGTCAATAATAGACAGGTGAAATTAGGAAATAGGGAAGTCCTGGTTCATGCCCCCTGAATTTCACAGAAGTTAAGATATAACAAAGTTCTTATGCGTAACAATATCGAGGCATGGCAAACATATCTGATTATTACTTCTGTCAAGGGATGTTCTTACCTCAATATCTGGTCTATCTTCAGGTTTCTCTAGCTGCATCTGTTCCAAAATCACCTTCAGCTCTTGACTAAGCTCAGGCTCCAGTTCAGGCTCTATGATATATTCAATAGCTGCTGTTAAGGTTGAACCCAGAGAATAGATGTGTGCCTGTACAAGAGAAGCATTTCTCCATTGAAAAAGGTGATGGGGGTAAAATCAGTTGCTCATTAGCACATGTTCACCTTTACTATTTATCAGTTCCTCCTTCTCTCCTCCTCTTCCTCCTTTCCTCACCCAAGACTAAAGAACCAAAACAATATCAGTAGCCATATTGTTGTCGCCAACATCTAAAATGTTAATACCAATAATTTTCATACAGGTTATTATGATTACTGTACTTTCACTAGCATGACACCTGTAAAAAGAAAAACAAAATTATTTGTCAATGACCATTTATACTTGACACTTGTTATTTTCATAAATATTAGTCATCTTGAAATATGAAAAACTATTTTAAGTAACCCGTTCAAACTACCTATCAACAGTTTTTTTTTTAATATGAACATATACACATATATATATACACACACACTTTCCATAAAAACTCAAGCTGTGAAGTTTATCCTAATGTGTGGGTGTGACGGAGATCACATGATTCTTGGTGTTAGATCTCCCTCCCGACCTGCGAGGGCACTGTGTAAAGGGAACAGAGTACTAATTAGCATTTATTGTTTACTATTTGTTTTGCCATCAGGCACTGGAATTACATTAGACAACATTGCACCTCGATTATAATTGTCTGTTTATTGCTTACCTGCACCTGCACACTGGTAACCGTTTAGCCACGGTGGGGGTACAGTGGCCTTCAACTATTTTTAAAATCCAATTATTGAAGTGGAGAAAGGTCGGATTGACAGTTATGTCAGGAAAATGTTTAAAAAGAACTAAAATAAAAGCAGGCTGATAATTAACATTCATGTTTGCTCCTATTTTAACTGCTCATTCCAGTACAATAACAAATTAATTTCCACTATAGCATAGTGCCTGTATTTCATGTGCCAGTTTCATGTGCCATTAGAATTTTTGTTTTGTTTTGTTTGATCCAGTAAAATTCTACAATAGAACTGCAACACCTCAAAGGTTACATTGCAAAAGTTTTTATAAAACCCATTTATCAACCCAGTAAGCAGTCAATAACGCAATATCATGCAAAACTCCAGCAGTACGAATGGCTCTCGGGAGGGAGGAGACCTCAGATTTATCAGGCTTAATTTGACAAATGTAAAACCATTTTTCTTAGGAGTCATTTGTTTTACTGGATATGCCAGAATAAAATGTAATCAACACAGACAAAAACAAGTTATCATGCTGCAGTACAACATAAGAGTTTAATTCTGTCCACATTTCAGACTGCCCAAACTTGTTGAAATTCTTGGGCCAAAAGGAACTTGCCAAAAGGAATCATAAAGAAAGTTGAATACTTAAGAAAAGTACATTTAAAATATTACATTTAACTTTATAGCTTCTCTTTCTGTTTAACAAGTGTCATTATTTGTCTTACTGACAAAGGCTTTCTTAGTCCATGCTGTTTATTATACTACGAGGTCTCAACAGGCGTTTTGTTTGTAAATTGTACTGTGCTCAGCTCAGGTGTCTATCTTTTCATAGCCCTTTGAATTGCAGACACGACTTACCAGAATTAAATAAGTAGCCATGGGACTTTCTTCATGAAATAGAAGAGATACTCAAGAAGTTTCCTCAACCACTTTTTCAAAAAAAAAAAAAAGTACTACTTTAACTTCCAAATAAGGTTAACATAATTCATGTTATAATTCACATATTCAGCAGGATTAGGCAACCTGGGTATTTCACATCCTTTAGTCATGCAGCTTAACACACCTTAAGACAAATGAGCTGTTTTGAATGCTTCTAAAATATTTACATTTAGCAGCTGCAGTGGTTAATTATAAAATCACGTTTTCATCACATGGAAGACAGAATACCTACGAATGTATGCTCAGTAACAGTAAGGTTTTTTTGTTATTAAGTTGCTACAAGATATTCGTTTTGCAAATATCTGCATTCATTAGCAAAAATATGGCAAATTCATATTATTAAGCACTTGAAGAAGTTGATAGAAGCCATGTAAAATTGCATTGGTCGGCTCCAATCTTTTATACTATACGATACTATACTGGTAGACAGCAGAGGCACTGATTCTGTCCAGAGAAGATGCAGAGGAAGCAGCAACAGAAGTCTGCACCACTGGAAACAGAATTTGCATAGCAGCATGCTGCACAACATTTTAACTGTCCCATTAGCATGCTTTCCATCCCTCCCCTGTCACCATGGAGTCCAGGACCCCTAACTTTAGACACGATTTTACAGACACTTATGTCTGCGTCGCAAAGATTTTCATAAATCAGACCCTTGTATTCATCTATTCATTGATACTAACACCAAGCTTGTCATGTTAGTTCTAAAAAAAAAAATATAAAAAAAAAAAAAAAAAAAAAAAAAAACACGGGATGTTCACACTATCCCCAATGTTTAGTTAAATAAATTACACAATTGGTAGCACACAATAATAAATTAAATAAATTAAAAAGCTTACATTTTGCATAGTACTTGTATTATAAACAAACAAACAAAAAAAAAGAAAACTGATACACTGGTTTATTTCAAACCTAGTAAAAATGTAATAAAAACAAAAGTGTTAAAATCCTACAATTGAAAATCAAACCAAGACTATGCTGTTCAGTTTGGATGTATTTTAGCGCTCTGGTATTCTAAAAAAAAAAAAGAAAGGTGCTCATTTATATTTGAAATCGATCATTGTGACAGTACCCCGGACACTACGCGATCCTTCTGCGCACAATGCTTAACAAGGGAGCAATCAGAAGGTTAATATATATATATATATATATATATATATATATATATATATATATATATATATATATATATATATAAGAAACATTTATTAAAGGAAGTGTTCATGAGTGACTGAGGCTAGCATGGCGGCTTTGTTGATTTCAATTAATTAGTAATTACAATAAAATGATGTTGATGTTTCCAACAACTAGAAACTTGTTTGAGGGACTATTTTTATCCAAAGTAAATATATTTTTTTCTGTTACAATACAGTAACTTTTATAATTGTATCCATCACACACTCCAAGGCTTGTGTGTTGTTGTACCATGTTATTATACAGACCTTTTTTCTGTTTTAATTTTACCGCAGATGGGGGATACGCAGTGGACTACATTTTTTGGAAAGGGGTATGCAACTTAAAAAGAATGAAAACCCCTGTTCTAAAGTGACTTTGTACAATAAATATCCTTTACTCAGTGATAAACCAGCATCACTGTGACACATTTCCCAATATTATTACTCTAGAGACACCTTGGTTGTACCTAAAGCTTTACAGTTTTAATTTTTGTTCTTCAGAAACAAAAGGTCAGTAAACTCTGTAGGCATATTTAAGAGAAACAAAAATAAGAAACAGTGGTTGTTTCTTAATCAACTCACTGAAGAAAATGTCCCCCAAAAATTGAGATGGGGCCACACTGACCCTCAGCCTGCAAGTCCTGGAGCAAACACTGCGCAGCTGTCTGCATTATTATGTCTTTGGGGCTTGAAACACGCCATACTGGCACATTGTCTAATGGCATACAGTCCACTTGTTTACGCAAGCGTCTAAGCAGGTCAATTAATATTAAAACTCCAAACTGGAGCGAAGCTGAAGTAAATTACATAAGACTGTTTGCAATACATCACTGCAAAAAAGGAACAATTTGGAAAGGATTTTATGTGTTTAGAAATGCTTACACTGACGGCATGACAGAATGCAATATTTTGTTATTTGTATTGTTATATATGCACACTGCCGTGAATTAATAAAATAAGTAAGGGCACATATAAGTTATCTGTTTTATAATGACTGTCAAGCAGAAGCCAAATTTAAAGAGATTCATTGTATGGAAAACTTGAACAGCAATTAAATAATAATAATAATAATAATTTACTTTGAGAAGCCTAAAACATAGTGTTTACTTAATGTCAATCAGCTACACATACATACTCTTGGAACTTCACTGATATTTCTTTAAAGTAATTTCATAATGGAAGTAATTTATTTATTTTTTTAATTTTTTTACTCGAGGGACCTGTCTTGGAAATCTATTTGTTATCTACAGAAAGTCCAGAGGAATTGCAACTGCAGGAATGCAACAATGTTTCATTTTCATTTTATACAAACAAACCGTAAACACAAGGTTTTGCTCTACTAAATATATTTATGCTAATTTGCTCCTTGCTTGTCCTTCAGCAAAATGGCTGTGTAAGTTTTGCTCTGATCTTCCATGATCTTGTATTCATGTATCAATTTGTATGCTTCTGAATGGTTTTCCGTAACTAGCGTGAACAACATCCAAATATTACAGAATCAAAAGGAATCAATGCACGCTCTAATGAAAAATACTGCCATCCATCACCTTTTTAATTAAAATAATTTAGGGTATTTATATTTAAATTCAAGGCAGCATATAGTAAGTGTTTTCTAGCCAAGCCAGATGAGCTGGTGATGCAGCCAAATGAAGGAGATCACACATTCACAGCAAGCCCTTGTGTTGTACAAAACCTTCAGACAACAACAAAAAAACCCTCTGACCTGTGTTCTTGCTTGAGTCTCTATAGGAAGGCTCTGTATTGATTTTCAGCATGTTTACTTGAAATCGAGGTTGTGCAATATTGATTCCTATTAAATTAAATGTACACTAGTTTGGTCCAAGTTGGCACAAGTTTAATCAAACAAAAGTCGATAACTCCATAAAAATACCCTTGTCACGTTAAATTTAGGAACTTCAACTAAATGCCAGACAATTAGGCACAGAATAAAGCAGTTTTATTGAGTTTCATATAGTAGCCGATAGCTACCTCAACATAAGAAAGTTTACAGACGTGTCAGCTTCAACAACATTACTGGGGAGTTGGTTCCAGACTCCCTCAAGGCTACATGAAATTAAATCTAAGATAACACTGTCCTAAATGTAATTTTATCAAGCCAGGATTTTGTTGAAAGTGAGAAGGTTGAAGAGCTTTTAGATAATCCAGTACATGATGTCCTATAAAGTATTATCTAAATCTGAATGGAAAAACAATAATATACAATCGTCTAGACTGCTTCAGCAGTTCAAATGAACACACTAATCTGAGCATAGACATATTGGACGGAACAAAAAATAGCAACTCAATACATTATCAACAACATCTACTAAAACTATTCTAGATCTACTAGCAAGTTTAAAGGTACAAATGACATTAAACAAAACCTCCTCTGGTGAGTACCTGTTTACAGACAGGTACAAGTTACTCCTTATATGAAATAAACAATCCTTTAGGGTTTTTCTTTTTAAGGAATGTATTTACTAGGCACAGCCCTAGTCAAATTTTACATCTTGACTCCACCGGTGCCTGCGTGCCTATTTATTATCTGAGAAAACTGAAACAAGGAGAGATACAGTACTTATTTACTAAGTACATTAAGTGAAGTTACGTATCTGATTGTGTGTCCGTCACCATTTACCAATTAACCCTAAACAGCTAAAAGGCTAACTTTCGACTGCATGAATTATTCTGCCATGTGACACCCCTTATACACTAGAGAAACTAGGTCACTTGCACTTTCTTCATATGTTATATGCTGCTCAGTATACTCAAACAGTTTCTATTTGAAATAGAAACTATTCACACTAGCTTAGAGTTATGTCTGTATAGTTGAGCTATATAAATGTTTAGTGTCTCCTAATGTCATTTGTGGTCAGAATCTTGAAAATCAGTTCAAACAAACTTTAAAAGTATAATAGAAAATTTTTTTTTTTTTTTTTTTTTTTTAAATGTCAGTTTTTACCTCAAAGGTGTTTCCTGTTCTGTCAAACTCAGGAGGCACAAAAGTACCCTCTGGATCATCTGGACAAAGAAGAAAAAAATAACAAAAAACAACAACATTAAGATGTGTTGCATTATGTACCCCACCATGGCAAGTACAAAGGTGAAACTACATTACATACATTACATCCCCAGTAAGAGCATATAAAAATGTAAGTGTGGCATCCTGTATGCAGATGACAGATAGCATTAAATGTGTTCCTCTTGTATTACTTACTTTGTGGTTTCTGGATTAGAATATATAATTCTATCGAAACAGTAGCTTATGATAGAAACTCAAAATACAAATTGTATGCATTAGACAAGAAATGCAAGAAAAACAATCTCTAAATGTTTTGTAAGAAAAAAAATAAAGATGACATTTTACTGTATGTTACATTGCAGGTGTAAACTAGGACAGCACATCCACAGAGTAAAACATGCATTTTTACAGCCAGAACAACAAAGAAAATGATGGAAAATAGGTCAAGCCTGCATCAGGCCTGTCTCAGCAGGATTTATTAATGTCTTAAAGATGGTGCAGGCCTGTAAAACTGTTGAAGGTTATTCTAGCCAAGAAGAAATTAACCGTTAATATTCCTAGACAGAAACGACTTTGCATGTGATAAGAAAGAAGTACAAGAGGGATACAGACTATCTGACAGGATCACTGCAAATGAGCAGCGCTACTTTAAGAAAAACGTTTTTTTCTTTTCTTAGAAAAGGCCTTCAACACAGTTCAAATTAAACAAGAAAACTAAAAAAAAAAAAAAAACACTATTTTGAATTTTTACTACTGGTAAGCTGTCAAAAGTATTATGGTTATAGTTTTGTACAACTATTGTTATATTATTCACAGCCACAACGGTGTCCGTGTAGCTCAGTCTGTAGACCTACACATGTAATACATTTTATTAGGTAATCTAGAAACATAGGCAGCTATCACTTACAATAACATAAACATTTTGGGTTGGTAGATGTTAATTGGCAACAGGTGTACCTAAAATGATTTAAAATTAGATAACTGTATCTTGGAAAAACAAGTATCTTAAAGAAATTGAAATCTGATGTCACTAAATAAGCATATGGCCCCTGCAACGAAATGTGAACAATGTGACTATTACATGGAAGAAATGCCGACAATTTTCGGACCACAGCATTATCACAATGGCAATACAGTGGGAACATAACAAATATTGCACAGTGGCCATCTCTGGAATATCTTAAGTTGTTGTGTCACTACTCAGAGACATTTGTCACCGTCTGAGACATCTGAGTTAAGTTGCTACTGGCTGATGACAAAATGTTAAAAACATAATTACATCTACAGATGGCTTCCCATGTAAGTGCTAAAGAGAAAAAAAGAAAAAACACAGATCCGCACACCGATGTAGAAGAGTGCAAGGTCACAAGGCTGAAGGTATTAAACAGTCTTGAGAAAGAGAGAACTGCACAGCGCTCCAAAATATCTTTAATTCATAACAAATTCGTCAGGGTGTACGTAAGTGTACCATTGTAAATTTGTACTAAAATGGTGCAATTAATACCATTTAGTTTTCCTGGGGTATTTACCATGCTTTCACAACATGTTTTAACTCATTCACTTTACCCTAATATACACCATCACAATACACTTTCAGATGGGTCTTATTGAGGTTGCGAAAAAAAAAAAAAAACACTTTAAAAGCCACTTCAATTGTGTGGATTTCATTTCAAACCTGATTTTGACACAATGCATACTGTAATGTTTTGAAGTGTTCTACTAAATTGCAAAGCAAGCTTCAGTTCAAACACCATTACAATTATAAGCAATAAGCTGAAGACACATACCGTACCAATTAACATAATGTGATGTGTTCTGAAGTACTATAATAGTTCTAAATTGCAGTAAAACAGGGATTATGTACAAGTCAAAACAGTTGCGCTCTTAAATCATACATGATAATTTAAACACAAGTTCAATTCTACATGTTTTACCTTTTATCAAACACTAAAACAGGTTATTTTATATACTAAAATAATCACAATGGCAATACTTTACTATTTAACTAAATAATAAGTATAATCCTGCAGGTGTTTATTATTTTATCATTGAACATACACTAATAAGGAATCTGGTGGAAACAGGTCCATGAACCACCATTGAGTTTTAGGATGCACAATTGAATTTAAACATGTAAAACCACAATTGCATGGATCCCATTTTCATCAGCTTTACAACATTGCCCTTTATATTGAAAAGTGAGTATTTAATTTCTCTAGCTATGGTCAACTTTGATCAGAAGTTATTTATTTCCTATTACCGTAAAAATAAAATATTATACAACGATATGCAAAATGTAACTGCCTTAAATAATCTCACACATGCAAAATATCACACAGTAATATCACACAGCTATTGCTTAACCAAAAATGCATAACCCCATGTAGCTTCCAAAATATGATATTTCTTTCTCAGATGAAAAGGAGAAATTAGCAATACTGAGGTAATTTTAAGAAGTTTTATTTAAAAAAATAAAATAAAATTCTGTATCATTCTTAAGAAACATGTACATACCACTGAGCTGTTCCATGAAGCACACGTTTCCATTTGCATTAAAGGCCAAAGTATCAGGGGTAATGCAGAGTGTGTGGAAAAGCGGTGAGTGGGAAATACTCTTCAAGGAGTGGGCGCACTCCAGGCAGACAGCCCAGATATCCTGCTCCAATAGGCATCTATCCCGCAGTGACAGGATATCTGCAAGGGACACATTCTCCTGCCAAGAGAAGATTTTCTAGATTATCCTGCATTTTTGCCACAACCTAAAGCCAATAAGAGCTATGCATCAATCTATTTCATGTCCAATTGTGTGATTGTTTTAATACAGCACTAAAAGAAGTCTCATAATGAAGGGTTTCCAGAAGAAGGCAATTAAAATTAAGTTGAAAGACTTTACAGCACAAATAGGTATGTAGCATCAGTTGGAATTGGATTTCAAAGGATTTCAAACTAAACAGAATGCAACTTAGGTCTTTCACCACTATATAATTAAGAACATCTGGTTCCAAGAATCGTGAGCATTCAAATTCAGCAAAGTTTTCTTGAGACACTTATAAATATACATGAAAATATTCTCCCTTGTGTGTTTATTGCAAGGCGTAGGTGGAAAGATTGGAACTTTGGGGAATTCAGAATGGTGCTGGAGTTTTGGAATGCATTCTCAGATTCTTTCAAGAGCAGAACATCAAAAACAAAATCACTGAGGACCAAATTTCCATTCTGTTGGAAACATTTTCCTTCGATCAGATAAACAACCCTATAGCACTTGCTAGAAAGCAGGTATATCTGTAAAATGAATGCAATTTTTTGCACAAAAATATTTGGACATAGATCTAACAAGTATCAGAACCACATCAGGAAAGCTGAGACAATACAGATATTCTAGTTTAAGCCTACTCTTATGTGTGAGGATGCTAGATTGACTTGCAGTATGCTGTTGCAACACTTTTGTGCAAAGGGTTTTTTTTTTTATTATTATTTATTTTTTTATTTATGTGTCGCCGCAACTAGCAATTGGACTCCAGTCCCTGACCTGAAGTGATGTTTCACACAAAGTAACAAACATTGCATAAAAGAATATAGAAAATGATATCTTGATTTTGTCTATCGTTACCATAAACTGTATGTATTGACAGTGATCAGGCATGAACTTTTAGACAAGAGTTTTTGTTTTTTAGATGTTGGGTTTAAAAAATGGAAAATTATGGTTTCAGAGGACAAAAGTCCCTGTGTGTGCCTTTATTTTACAACAAGACATTATAATATGTGACACATTAAAAAAAATATCCCAGGAGTAAAGAATACGTTGTGTAGGGCTTACTTTACCCCAGTGAATTAACTACAAAACAAAGGATGCCAAATAGCATTTGTTAAACATTGTTCTATTTATTCCCGATATAAAGTACATAAAGTTGTCATCGCATTTTATTTATTTTTCTTATTTTTTTATTCTTTGCCATTTCTTCACAGTAAAAAGTGGCCATAGACACGTTTTCATAAAGTAATAACATGAGCTTTGCTTGTGTCTTTTTCTAGCTGAACAAGCAAATGAAAACTGAAATTTAAGTTTAAACACTTCATATAAAACAAAAGTGGAAATGGCGTTGTAAAATGGGGGGGGGGGGTCAACTCACCATTTTGCCATTTTTTCTGTCTCATCAGATTCTGACTCGCTGTGTAAAGCAGCACGTGTTTTTGACCCAGATGGCCTTCCATAAAGATCATTATGGGTGCACACGCATAATCAGGTTTGTTTACTTTTTGCCATCTAAAACGTTTAAATAGAGGCTCGAGAGCTGCTGTGTTGATCCTGTGTTTTTAAGGAAAGGTTAAATGGAACAGTTGAAAAGAAGCTGGATCAATTTGGGGACATCATCTACGAATATGGAAGCGAGAGGTTTGGAATTGAAAAAAGGAAGGAAAAAGTAAAAACTATTCCTGGAAAGTCTAGACGGCAGCAGGAGATTAAATGCTTAGTTAAAGAAAGGAGGCAGCTGAGGAAGCAATGGAGAAAAGCAGAACAAAGTCAATAGGAGGGACTCCATCTGTTATAAAGGGTCACAAAAGATAAGCTTGCAACATTGCGCAGAGCTGAGCGCCTATGGAAACGCTACAAAAAGAAAGAGCGTGCGAGAACTAACTTTTATAAAGATCCATTCAAATTTGTAAAGAAGATATTCACCAGTGAGAAAAATGGCACACAAAATCGTCCAAGTTTGAGCTGGAGAGATATTTGGAGGAAACACATACAGATTCAAAAAGGCAGGAGCCTATGTCAATTCCTTCAGACATCCCACCTATCAATCCACCAGAATACCAAATGAAGGACTGTGGACCTAAGTGGAAAGAAGTAGAGAAAGCTGTGAAAAAAAGCAAGGGCATCATTATCTCCAGGGCCTAATAAAGTTCCATACAGAGTGTACAAGAGTGCTTCTGGAGTTCTATGAATCCTGTGGAAATTGATTAACGTGGCATGGGAGAAACAGGTTGTACCAAGAGCATGGCGCCGAGCAGGTGGAGTCTTTATACCAAAAGAAAAGCATCTACAAGCATCGGTCAGTTTCGTCCTATTTCCCTATTAAACGTAGAAGGCAAGATTTTCTTCAGCATTACTGTGCAGAGATTGTCAACCTACCTATTAAAGAACTGCTTGATTGACACTTCAGTACAAAAAGCAGGCATTCCAGGTTTCCCAGGATGCTTAGAACACATCAGCGTAATCTGGCAACAAATTCACTCAGCAAAAAAGGAGAGGAAGGCGCTCCATGTGACATTCCTGGATTTGGCTAATGCATATAGTTCAGTGCCACATGAACGTCTTTGGGCAGCATTTGATTTTTTCAGCGTACCAATGACAATAACAAATTTAGTGAAAGCCTACTTTGGAGATTTGCAATTTAGTTTTTCAACTTCAGAATTCAGCACTACATGGCAATGCCTAGAAGTTGGAATAATGGCAGGATGTACCATTTCTCCACTGGCTTTTACCATGGCAATGGAAGTAATTATTAGGGCATCAAAATGGGTTGTGGGAGAAGAGCACTTGGCTTCTGGAATGCGACTACCACCAATTCGAGCATACATGGATGACATGACAACGACTACAACCGTAGTCTGCACTAATTGGGTATTGGCAATTAACCAATAACATTGAATGGGCACGAATGCAATTCAAGCCCACTAAATCAAGGAGCATCTCTATAATTAAAGGCAAAGTAGTAGATAAAACATTCTTCATTAATGGTGAGGCAATATCAACAGTGTCCGAGAATCTAGTCTAGGGAGATGGTACGACGGTGATCTAAAGGACACAGTTCATGTAGGAGAAGTTAGACAACAAGCAGTGGAAGGGTTGAAGAGCATAGACAGCAGTGCTTTACCAGGGAAACTGAAACTCTGGTGCTTTCAGTTTGGTCTACTGCCAAGACTGCTGTGGCCACGGACTGTGTATGAGTTTTCCTTGACAACAGATGAAAAGCTGGAAGTTTTAATCAGTTCATACTTCAGGAAATGGTTGGGAGATCCACGCTGCCTCAGCAGAGTGGGACTTTATGGTAAAGGAATACTGCAGCTACCAATCTCTGCTCTAACCGAGGAGTTTAAGTGTGCCAAAGTCCGACTGGAAATGACATTAGTAGATTCACGCAACAAATGCGTAAGGGAGGCAGCACCTGTGTTGAAAACTGGAAGAAAATGGACGGCAAAGAAAGCTGTGGAAGATGCTAAGGCTGCCCTTCAAATAGGTGTTATTATGGGGCAAGTTCAGCATGGAAAAGGAGGTTTTGGTCTCAGTTCAGCTCCTCCTACATGGCACAAGGCAACCCCAGCTCAACGGAGGAAGCTGATAGTCAATGAGGTGCAAAAGCAGGAGGAAAGGATCAGGTGTGTAAAAGCCATTTCCCAGGCCAAGCAGGGAGAATGGATGAGATGGGAGAGTGTGGAACAACGCAAGATCGGCTGGCAAGACCTGTGGATAACGGAACAGAGAAGGATCAGTTTCCTCATGATGTTCTCCCATCACCACAGAACCTAAACCTCTGGATGGGTGAGAACTCCTAATGTCCTTTGTGTTCATCACCTGCAACATTAAGGCACAGTTTTGATAGGATGTAAGGTGGATCTTAGCCAAGGATGGTTTACTTGGCGCCATGACCAGGTGCTGCCATGTTTGGCCTTAGCATTGGAAGACAAGCGTAACCTGACCAATAAGTTGCCACCACATCCATCAAAGCATTACACACAAAAGACAATATTCCTCCGTTCAGGAGAGCAACCACCAAGAAAAGGTGTAAAAACCAAGCCTCGCCCAGGACAACTGGAAACTGCTAGAGACTGGAAGATTCTGGCAGATGTTGGTCAACGGCTTATTTTTCCCACCTGAGATAGCCACCACTAACATTCGACCAAACATTTTCTTGTGGTATGGATCAGCATGCCTTGTTCATCTGGTAGAGTTAACAGTACCATGGGAAGATGCTGTGGATGAGGTGTATGAGAGGAAGAAACTTCATTATGCTCAACTAGATGTTAAAGCGGAAAAGCAAGGATGGAGAGTCCAAGTTTACCCGGTGGAGGTGGGTTGTCGAGGATTTGTGGCACATTCTACAACCCAGTTTCTCAGAGATGTCAGGTTCAGTGGCCAAGAGTTGTGTCGCCCCCACAGTGAAGAACTTATCTGAAGCAGCAGAAAGGAGCAGCAACTGGCTGTGGTTGAGACAGAAGGATTCTGGATAGGGATCTCAAGCACAACAGAAAGAAAGCAACACTGATATACAGGTAAGTAAGCTGGGTTGAGCTGAGTGGGGCATGGAGGGGGGTGATGCTAGGACGCCAGAATCACTGTTGAGCCATCTTGAGGTGTCGTGGGCTAGTAAACGAAACACAGAGGATGGAATGTGCGCACATGAAGACCCCAGAGATTAACCGTACTTAGCTCAATCCAGACGGTTGTCATGCTGATGTGCTGGGGAGACCGCACTGGGTTTATCCCCAGAGCCTGCATCGCAGCCGTTGTGTGTGCTGATGCGCTGGGGAGGCAAAATGAGATGATCCCTGGAGCCCACATTACACTTCAGCAATCAACACCAGACAGAAGGATATCTACATCATCTGATGGAAAACAACGCAAATGGATGGAGATGCAGATGGATCAGATTAGTTTACTGCAAAGCTACGTCTTAGTTGGTGCTTATCTTGGCGAGAGCCGAGTTCAAATCAGCATGAAGTTCAACATCTACTCTCAAGTAATGGAAATCAAATCTTAAAGATTTTTAACCGCTTACACGCTTGTTTATTTTGTATACTGTACTGGTGATTGGAGGTCACTTTGAATATCAGGTTATCGTGTGGGCGTTTATAGTGTTCATCGCTTACTGCGGGCGAATCATGTTAACACAAACACGCCCGTTCTAAGCGGTGGAGACTGTGTGTGTGTGTGTGTGTCTCATTATATTCTAATATATATATATATAAGATTCTACTTTGTACGCAGATGCTAAAACACAACTATTTAATTCAAAGTATGTTTGCTTGGTTTCAGTTTAAGAACTTTACCCGGACTGTACATCACAGCCAACAAGAAGTGCATTATTTCACACATAACATCTTTATTAGAACTGTAATGTGAACTAGACACTGCAAGACAGACAGCAACTATGGGTTGATCTCAGAACAGAATGCTATCCAGGGCTGGTAATCACTCTATCATGTCCTGTTTATGCTGCATGATTATGAATTGATTACTGTTGTAACTGTGCATTGAGATGGCTGGTGCGACCGCCAACTCTCCAGAAGACATTAGAGGAACACTGGAATGCTCTGTTCTGTTCTGTTTCTTCTTTATACCAAGCTAAATTGGAAAACCAGATACTTCAGGCCTTGTACTATAACCACAAAGATCTGTAAACAGAATGACATATTCTCTTGAAAATGCCTAAAAACTCTACTTAAACTACATATAAAGTTTGCCAAAAAATACAATGGTTGTGGGCATTTATCAGCATTTCTGGAGGAATTTTAGCACATTCAGACTATCCAATGGTGCATATGTTTCTTTATCTAAATGATTTCTTCTAGGGGCATTACTTTTCTGTGTAATGGAATGCATAATTCTTATGTTAAACCACCTGTGTACAATAAACACTTTTAGATGGTTTAGGAAGAAGGATTGACTGTAGATTGAAAGCCATTGCATTATGGGGGAACAAAAGTACATGAATGGGCTAGATAGAAATAGGTGGACAGTACAGTCATATCTGGCACAGATGGTGTTTTATCATGTTACCATACCAATTTGTAATTTTGAGTAATCTCCCTACAGGTACAGGTAAATGAATTACAACATTAGCCACAACTGCCCATTTCCTTTCATTACATATTCTAATTAGGTCAGTAATAATAATTTATCTATTTGCCAGTACAGAAAGTGACAGAAAGGGAAATGTCTTCCTCTGTCAAAAATTATTACACTATACATACAAACAAACCCCAAGTGTCAACGCATACTATAAACCCGTTTTCATTGGTGGCTTCGGGTCTTTCTGTGTATGTATCATTATGTAACTCGTTTCTACACATGTTACAGATTTTGTATATTAATAAGAAACAAAATGAGACCTGTGTGTGTGTGTGTGTGTGTGTGTGTGTGTGTGTGTGTGAGAGAGAGAGAGAGAGAGAGAGAGAGAGAGAGAGAGAGAGAGAGAGAGAGAGAGAGAATCAATCGTCTTTGAAATTCTGAAAAGTTACATTTACTGATGGAATCCAAAACTGTAGGTAGTGTTACCAGTATCAACTGTAGAATCCAGCCTAATTAATCCAGCGTCTAGACAGTGAAACAATCGATCATACATTCACTAGCCTCGATGCAATAAACATAAATACACAACTAAAA
This sequence comes from Polyodon spathula, assembly GCF_017654505.1. Classification (NCBI taxonomy): domain Eukaryota; kingdom Metazoa; phylum Chordata; class Actinopteri; order Acipenseriformes; family Polyodontidae; genus Polyodon; species Polyodon spathula. Next base: position 3,968,561 of record NC_054543.1, read on the forward strand.
CTTTCCAATTGCAATTAAAACATTCCTTTATTTTAGACACAAGTATTATTATTATTATTATTATTATTATTATTATTATTATTATTATTATTATTATTAATAATAATAATAATAATAATAATAATAATAATAATAATAATAATAATCATCTTACCTCATCTTCTAACAACGTAGGTAGAGGTTCAAATTCATAGTACTCCTCCTCTTCGGCATCGTCTTCGTCTTCTGCTTCACAATAAACAGCCACTGCAGTTTCAAAAGTCCCCATAGTGTTTGAACGAGGTTTATACACCATTTAACAGAAATATATTGCTTAGTTTATACATTTTAAACCACAACAGACACAACCCAACACAGCTACTTTGTTTTATCCTAGCAACAGCACCAGGTTAGGACTGATAACGTGCCTCAGTCTGGAAAGAGACCAAACACTACTTTTTCGATTCGGATTTACTTATGCGCCACTCCCGAAAATATTATTCAACATTGAAGAAGACTGCGGTGATTCTTTTCTGCATTTTCCAAAACGTTTGCTTCTCAATATTTATATTTTTCGTATTATGTTTGTATATATTTATATCAAGTTATTTTACCGAGGACTGCTAGCCTAAAGATAGTTTGCTAACTATGTGCTGCCATGGCAACAGCCGCCGCACCTCCACAGAAACAACCGACATTGTTGAAAGAGACTGCAGTTTTCAACTCCTCCCTACCACAACCGCAATACAGCGCCACAACAGAAAGAAAAAACAAGGAAAACCAACCGTATCCACTTCTTTCGGCATATTAACCAGACATGCTTTTGTACTAATGTTTATGCACCAAGCTGCATCCGAACTGCACAATAAATATGCTAAAATTGTCAGTTTATAACACTACGCATAGTCCAATGCTACAAACAGGGACTGCAGTCATACAGAGACGTGAGTTGGCCTTGAGAGGTACTGTTATGGAATTTGCTCGGTCGATAAAAATAGCGCCTGCTGCAGGTATTGCATGTTGATGTAGCCTGCAGCACCATGCTTGTTTGTTAGTTTGTTTGTTGTAAAATGATACAAATAATTCGTTCAATTAGCTCTAAAGTAAATGTAAGTACATACATGAAATATTAATAAATGAATTCAAATTCAGATCAGATCGTATAGGTACATATGAGGACTGTTAGTATTATTCAGAAATCCCCAGAAGTAATAAGTGGCACCTTGCAGGTGGTTGTACACGCTATTACTGACAATGACTTTCAGCATTTTTCTGTTAGTCAGATATGCAGAGCTTAGCACATAGCCGTGATCTTTTTTTGTTCTGTTGTTGTTGTTGATAAAAAAATAATTTTCCTAACCAGCCACAAACACCTGCCTTATCACAACTGTGCACTTGTTAAACCCTGTTTAGTGGCCCAAGGGTCTATGTTTTTTTTTTTTTGTTTGTATGTTTTTTTTCTGTGTGCAGGTGGGTAATAACTGTGTCAGTAGCTGGAATGGGATTGAGTTATACTTTCGGAACAGAAAATCACGAAAAGACCAGACTTATCTAGCAGATTGTAGAACAAATGTAGCTGAATGCAATGAGCTGAAACTGGACTTCCTCTCTTATTTAGGTCACTGTAATGTCATTATTTATTTATGTATTTTTTCCATTGTTGCATTCCTTTGTTTTAAAATAGGACTTGTGGTATTTGTGACATTGGTGCATATATATATATGTGTGTGTGTGTGTGCGTGTGTGTGTGCGCGCGCATACATGGACTAGATATTGGAATAACAAGAAGCATGCAGTGGAATAATAGGGCATAGACCTGCTTAAATTATATGTTGCTTTTTGACAATTGGCAGAAAGTGAGCAAAGTAGTATTACAATATCTGAGAAATGCAGAGAGCATTTAAAGCAGTGCATACTGTGTACCAATTAAAGAAAGAAAGAATGGTATGATGACATTGCCCCTCTGGCAACAAGGGGAATTATTCTTCCTTTTTTTTTTATTGAGCTATGCTTTCCTTGGTCTTTTTTTAGACATAAAGAAATTATTCTGGTAGGATTTCAACATTTAATGCAAAAATATGAACAAATTTACTGCACATGGTAGTCCAGTAGAACCCTACAATATAGATATTAAATTGCCCAACCCCCTACCCTGATGCTGTATCCTCTGGGTAGGGCCCCTGCAGGCTGTCACTCACATGAAACTTGATTTCATTCCAACTGAATACATTCAAGAGATGTATTTTCAGAAAGTGATGACACAACAGTACTGTATGCAAAAACATCTCTGAAAATTGATTGTCATTTGTTGTAAAAAATAAATAAAAAATCGCAATATTAGCTCCCAGAAGATCAGTAGCCAGCTGTGACGTACATTCATATTTACTATGCCTTGCAAGGCTTGAAAGAAACTTGATTAAGGCATTCTTGCACAAGAATATCAGAATTGCGGGACATATGGAAGAATATGTTCTTCTGTCTCTGTAAAATTTTCATTTTGATAAGCATACAGTGAATGTAGGTCATGGTGGTTTACTTTATTCAGGTTACTGATAGCTTTCATTTCTGTATTTATTTAAACTTAGGGTTACTGTCTAAAGCTGCCACTTACATTGCATAAAATAGAATAACCCACATTATCCCAGATGGATAGAATTTCTAAATTGCTAGCAGCAGTGAAAAACATGTTACTATTTTTTTTTTTTATCTGTTGATTTTGGAAAGACTTTGTCCAGCCTCTGAGTTGAGTTCCTGCCTAACAATCGATCAATAAAAATAAATAATCAAACCCAGAACAGCTTCCAAATATTGATTCCATGCATGCGCATAAACATGGCATTTTATGCAGTAGAACTAAATATACACCTTCGTGTTTATCTAATTGTATTGCTAAGTTTTTATTTAGCAATTCTCAATCCGTGCATACATGTTAGTAATTAAGAAAGAAAAAAGAATGGAAGGGTTTTTAATTCTGTTATTTATTTCTCTTGTGGAATGAAAAGCAGATAATAATGTAAAAATGAGTGAAAATGTGGTGCCTTGTTACAATGAGATCATTTGTTAAGTTTCATGCAAATAATATTCATTGACTCGGAAAATTCATCCATTAAGCGACTGACTTCAAACATCCAAGCTTAAAATCACACCTCTTGTAAACATGTGGCATGTGTTTAACATACATAGAAAACAAACATATAAGAAGCAAGGTCTTCAACATTACCGTTGATTATACATGCACTTACCACAGTCAAACAATTCTTGACATAGCGTTACACCAGATAAAGTGTAATCGAGCGTTATAAATGAATAGTGTAGCTTAGACAAGCGTAATGCACATTCACTATGGTAATGTTAGGGGACTTTTTGAAGGGTAATAAACCCACAGAGTCTATAAGACGATTGTTGGGTAGCGTTTCAGTTTTTTTTTTTTATTACACCTACTATAGTGGTGAAGATTATAACATACATAATTGATTAAATACTGGACTGGCTTGGGTAAGTAAAATAAATAAAACGTCCTCCTAAATTGTGATGTTCCCCTCCTACCACTAGGTGACAGTGTATTATAGAGTTCATAAAAAGTGTCTGATCACTGACATACATACATTAAAAAAAAAACTCAAGGAGTAAATGAAATCCGCTGTAAAAAGATGTGATATACCATGGCAAAATAGCAAATCAGAGGCTCGGTTCTATATTGCGACATTGTAAGTTGAAATACGATAGGTCTTACGAGCTGTTTCTACTGTTTGTCGATGTCGTGGTTCAGTACGACAGGTCGGCTAGCAATACAACTATTATCTGAAACTAGATGAATCTCGCAGCACAGGCGGAGCAACTATTTTTATTGGTTAGGAAACCACGTTTGCGTAATCATGACTGATTTAGAGAATAACGGCATTTTCCTTTTAACAAGGCTAAATAAATCGTGTACTAAATAGTTAGGAAATCAAAATTCAACGCAGGAAATGATGATCCATCCGTCATATTTATTATACACCAGGTAATACGATCGAATCGTGTGAGCAACGTTATCTAGAATATATATATATATATATATATATATATATATATATATATATATATATATATATATATATATATATATATATATATTTATATTTTTGTTGTTGTTGTTGTTTCTAACTTGACTCCAGGGTGGTCAGATATAATGATCTAATTTACTGCGCATGGTAGTGCAGTACAATACTTCAATACTGTAGATTTTAAATTGCCCATCCCCCTTACACTGACGCTGTATCCTCTGCGTCTCTTAGTCCCCCTGCAGGCTGCCACTCCCAGTGAAACTTGATTTCAATCCAACTGAACGAATTGATTCAAAAGATGTATTTTCAGAACACAGCTGTACAGTATGCCAAAACATATTTGAAAATGTATTTGCATTTGTTGTAAAAATAAATAAAATAGAAATGCACACACATACACTACTCTCAGCTTGGCGCAATCAATATGGGGTTTTATTTTTATTTAATTCTAGAAGGTTAAGAACAATGTATGCTTCAAAGGTAAATGCATTTGTTCACATCTTGTAAACAGAAAGCAAACATTAGAAACATGTATATTACTGTGTATTTGTCAAGTGTTTTTTTTTTCTTTTCTTGTTGCCCCAATATTAATGATTGTATTTCCATATATGAAAAAAAAAAAATCACATTTTAGTTTACTTAATACTTTTTGTCTACATCTGTCTTACTGGTGTGGTACTCTCGCCTCCTAGCTACAGGATTGGTTGAAAAAGTGACCCGAAGCTTGAAGTATGGAGGAGGCTTGTGAACCAGCCTGACTGACTGTGCTGTGTAATGCACTGCCGTTATGGATTATATCGGCGAGATGAATGTAAAACAAACAAAAAAAAACTATATAACCACTCGTGCAGACAAGCCTGGCTCTTTCGTACAGTGGTCAAGGTGCTTGCTTGCAGTGTTTGTGAAGGCTGGTTTGTGTCCAACCTCCCGCCCTGTTACTCCAGCAAAGAAACAAGCGGGTAAGCCAACAACGTGTTTTTTTTCCTAGTCTCTTAACATTTATATTGTTTTTCTCCCAGTTATAAAAAAATAAACTTTGCACTGGCGCAAAATGAATGCAAATTGGACTCGATAATGCTTTATACATACACATATGAACAGTTAGGTGACAATATTTATGAATGTCATTCTATGTAAAGATGAGATAAACATCCTATTCCATTTTGTTTTTTTTTTCCGTTAGACAATGAACAAGAAAATAATCAGCAGCTTCCACAAAAACACCAACAGCATTGCACAACATTGCCCTCGGGAAGTGCATCACCTGGTCGTGAACTGGTATTAGAACCGTGTCTTTTTGTGCACTAAGCAATGCTAGAAAAAAAAGACAGAATAGTAATACATTTTGTTACTGAATTTCTTAGAGGTGCTGTCAAATCCATCAGTAGAATATCGTTTTTTTCAGATGACTTTAATTCTAACCAAAGATACTGTACTTCCCCTTAGTATTCAGTAAAATAAAGGAATTTGACCTTTTTTCTTCCTTCTCACCAGACTGTAAAAATTGATCCCAAAAGTCCCAAAGTATAATGTTGCAACTCAATTGGGCTATCCAATTTTCAGAGTAATTGGGGACACTTCACAGTAAACACATCTTTCCAGGAATTGAATGACACTACAACTATGGTAATGGATTTCAAATTAATTAGTGTGCTATTCCCCATGCATGCACTAGGACTAATCAGAGATACACTGAAATGTCATCTGTACTTCATGCTTATTCCTACAGTTACTAATTACAGTAAAGACTTTTGTACTGTTAAAATTGTGATGTTCTCCCTTCTATATTTTTTCATGTTTCTGCTTATATTTAAACAGTCTAAACAGAAACCATGTATGAGAGAGAACGTGAACTCCAGTGGAAAACCTTTCCTCACTATGTTTAACAGGTATACATTAATAATGAAAAGTTACCATACCAGTGAAAAGCTATGGCTGTCCATCCCTAATCTGTAATTTCAGTACATTAACTACTCCCCATAGCAGAACTATAACTAAAATGTAAAATGGCTCTTAAAACCTTACTTGTGAAATATTTTTAATATACACTCAGAGTGATTAAGTGAAAACAGTTTAAATCTAGTTCTTAATGACTTCAAGAGCTTTTTTTTTTATTATCATTAATTACACACATTAGACTGAAGCAGTATTTGCTTACATAGACAAACAGTATTTGCATATGGTGAAAAAATACATTTATTGGAATCAGTGAAGTTGTAGAAAAGTGGAAAACTGACTTTGGGATTTGTTACAGTACCACTGCTTCATCCTTATGCCAGATTTCTGACTAGCTCTACAGCACAGTGGTGCAAAGTCTGATGACAAAATGGCTTAGAATACAAAACACTGAAATTCACACCTAAAACAATCTTATTTTGCTTTTAAGATAGTTTCAAAATGTACAATATGCATAAAAACCCCCCAGATATTCTTCCATTGGCATCAGTAAGCAGGCTTTATATATTTGTAACCATGGGAAAAACAGAGAAGAATGTATACAATATGTAATGGGACATTTTACAATGTATGTCAAGATTTAACAAATCTACAAGGAAAAAAAAAAAGTGTTTTACTCAGATACTGAGCATACCCCTTTGGGTTTAGTTCTATTATATGACATTTGTGTTTTACATTTTTTTTTTTAAATTAAATAATATCTCATGTTTATACAAAAATCTATTTATTAAAACTGATTATATCTACATGATATAGGAACATGTTCATTATCATGCTAAATCAAATTAATGGGACAACTAAAACTTACCTCCCCTAGCATGGTTCCTTTCCTCATTCACTCATAAATAATTACCTTTTCCTGACCATGCAAATATGACAGCTGAATCTCTTCTAATCTCTAGCGTTTATTCACTAACACAGCAGAAACAATTAACATCCACCCAGAAAGTGTAAACAACTGTGATAATTCATTTGAAAAATTGTCTTTTCAGATTCAACGGAATGGCTTAAAAAAAAAAAATTAAATACTGACATGGCTGAAGCCAAACAAAATACTGAAAGCATGTTATTCCTTTAAAAATAGCACAGGTATTCTCCAAGCATAGACTGACTCAACTCACATGGAACTCATTTACTGGAAGCTACTGCTAGAAACACAACAAGCACTGCTTGCGCTATATAAGAAAATGAACAACTGTTATCGTTGACCTCTAATAGAGCTTTTACATTGATTTTACACACATGTAGTACCACCTTAGATAGTGCAGTTAGTTATTTTTTCACAATGCTGCCGTTTTTCACATGTAACACTAGAACACAGCAGATGGTATACCCTGACTCGTGCAATGCAAGATACAACCATTAAAGCATCACAGATTTAACAGCGACAATGCAATGTTATTTAATACTTGTTTTCAACAGGATATTGAGACGTTACACAGACTGAACACCTAATGTAATCTTTTACATGCTAAGCAGCATAAAGAGGCAGGGTTTCTTTCTGTACATATAACTGACCGCTATGAAAAACCACTAAAAGCCTATGAATCACTAGTATTACTAAGCTCTTTTATTTCTCTTTTTATTTTCTGGATCATGTTTCACAGTACTTTATGTATGACCTTATACAGAGAAAATGCTGGTGTGTCCAATATGTAAAATGTGTAATATATAATGATAGGATTATTTGACACTGCCATTCTGAGAACACTGCCTGTTTAAATATGTGCTTCTTATCGCAAATTTTTATTTTTTTAAAAAATGACCTTATTTTATATGTATTCTTACCTTCTGTGCTGTTTGTCATTCTTCCAGTAAAGGGTTGAAATATACTGGAAACTAGACCAGCGGTTTTCAAACGGGGGAGGGGGCGCAGAAGTGTGTAGGTTTTTTTTTTTTTTTATAATATTAACAACATATTTACAATATCATGTAATTATCAGGAGCAACATTTATATAAAACATCCACTAGTTGTGACACCTTTCGGTTTCTAAAACAGTGAAGAAGTACAGCGACTTTAGCGTGGTTATTCTCCTCAAACCTACATTTATAGGAAAAGGTGAACGTCTGCTCAAAAAGTTTGAAAACCGCTGGGTTAGACAAACAAATAGTGTGGAATATTTGTACAATAAAAACATGTAAACAGACACATATGCAATATAAAAATGTACATGTAGTGACTGCTGAGTAATTTCAAAGGTGGTGGCAGGTAGCGTATAACTGAAGCCCATGAACTACACAGTAGTTTCATTTTTCCATGGGCCAGTTCTTATATTTCCTGTACTATCCGAACTGTAGATGAGCCCTTCGTGCAAGCTTCCCTTCAGTATTCCATTCTGGTTGAGTGGGTTTTGAGGAGAGGATTGTCTCCGCGGATGCATCTCTAAATGAGCTGCATGGTGCACAGTGTCATCATCGGGTATTTTACTGCATCCACACACAACAGTGCTGGCATCACTGCTTTCAGGCTGGCTTGCTGTAAGGAACAGTTCACCTTTTAGACAACATGCCCGCCTGTGGCACATATGCCCATCATGTGTGCTGTGTGGGCTGTCTGTATGTGAGCTGTGTATGCTCCCATCAATACTGGAAGGAATGTGATAAGCATACTCCCGGTCTCCAGCAGTCCTGTGTTGAGTAAAGTGCCTTGGTTTAGTTCTGCTTTTAAGACATCTGTGAATGTGCATATTGGGTCTGAAGCTTTCCTCTGAATGTACATGAATGTGAGGCTCATCATCAAGGAGATGTTTGCTGTGCATGTTGGCACAGCACGGTGTGACAGGAGAAAGGCAAGTGACATGATTTTGGACAGCCTGAAGGTTAGTTAATTTACAGTGTCCGGAGGTTGAATGGTTAAAGCCTGGGACTGCCTTTCCAGGACAAGGAGAATCCAGGACACAATGTGAATGGACCTGTGTTTCTCCATTAACATTGACCTTTGGGCGAGCGTAGCCCTGCGCTAAGTAAGTGTTGCGTCTTGATGGGCAACAAGACCACCAACAATGCCAAACATCATCTCTCTTTGCACAGTGATGGATCAAAATAAAAAGTCCTAAGGTTACTGAGAAAGCCCCATATAAACAACTAAAAATCATGTCCAAGAAATGACCCTGAGAGACTGCAAGAGCCCCAAATGTCCATGTGGCCAGAAATAAAAACAAGGTAAAAGCTGCTGATCGAAGCTGAGCTTTAAATGAATGCTCGTTTTCCAACATTGACGCAGAAATCATTGAGCAAGTGGCCTGTGACAATGACCCTGAAGCTGTCATGTGACAATGGCCTACTTCAGTAGTGGCTAATCTCTGCTGCTCCTCTGTCATTTCTTTCAGTTCATATTTCTGTTCAGGGTGACGCTTCAGTTGGATAAATGTGCAGAGGAAGTAGATGCAAGTAATAAGCACAATGAATGCCACTGGACCGTAAAATGCACCAAGGCTTGGCTCCCATGCCATCCAGCAGCTGCAACAGTAAGATATATATAAGGACTGATAAACAATACAAGCTCTTAATACACTGCTCACTAAATATGGGATGGAACCTTAAAGAAAATCATATAAATGATTAAAAAAAAAGTCATGTAGCTCTATGAATATTGTATTCTGCTATTTGTTAACATTGATCAAAGCAAAACTTGCTTGAAAGCCAAAGTTAAGTGTGTTTAGATTTACAATGTCTTGCAAATCCTGAGTACCTTTCTTAAACAAGAATGAACAGCCTGTGGGAATGCTAATCTATATTGTATTTTGGCTGATCAAAACAATGGTTTCACACATACTGCTTCCATTTGCATTTGTTATAATAATTTGTAAAATGTAGTTTTATTTTAATGTTTTATTATTGCAGATATAACATATAATATGTACTTACTATAAGGCATCCTCTCCACTCCCATAATTGTTGGTGTTGATAGCTGCTGTGATCCCACATATAAGAAAAGGGATCCCCCCACTAACTAAATAAAACCTGTGAGAGAAAAAAAAAAAATTATTTACACACACACACACACACACACACACACACACACACACACAGAGTAAAACTTTAAATAGACGCCCCAGCGTTTATTTACAGTATTTGCCAGTAACGGTGACTATTTGAGTCTTGTCGATTATTATGTAAGTTTACTACCATCTGCAAATACCTCAGATGCAAGCAAAGCTGCCTGCACACAGCCTTACAGAAATGACATCAGTAACTTACAACATTCCAGCAACGTCATTAAAGGTTTTGTCAGAGGGTAATAACAGTTTGTATTGTAATAATAATAAAAACAGTAAAATCCACTAAGGCAGGCCTGTAAATATTGGAACACAAGTGTGTATTAAAAGTAGGCTTGCAGCACAATAAATAACAAACATGGTTTTAAAAATAACAAAAGCAATATGTATCATCTTTATTAACACATATTTATTGTTCACCCTCAAAACATGTACATTGATAAGCACAGACAATCGATGAAAAATGAACCAGCTACGAATCTTCATTGCAAAACAACTGCATGAAATACTGTGATACGAAAAAATGCAACCCTGAATACTCAAAAATAAGTTTGTACTGTTAGGCTGCAGCACAATCAAAAATGCTTCAAACGGTTATTAAGATTAACAATAAATGTAAATTGATAAATTAGAACACTGGAAAAAGGAGCAAAATACAAATATTCATTGCAAGACTCAAACACACGAAATACTGTTAATACAAAAAAAAAAAAAAAAACCCACGTACAAATAAATACACTTAAAGGCAACCCTGTTAATATCAGAAAACAAGTTTGTCTTTGGCTTGCTTTCAGCACGCTCAAAAAAGCTTAAGAAAGCTTTTTTGTATGCATTAGATGTACCTTAAAATAAATTAAATTCAGTTTTCTTATCATTCATCCTGAGGCTCAGGGTCTCTTCATCACTGTTGAAAAACAAATTGGTAAGCTCGCTGCACAGCCATGTGTGTCTATTGGCTGGAACATTCAGTATGACGTATGTTATATTATTATTCATAACGCGGCATTTAAAAGAGACCCGGCACTAATTTTTTTTTCCTATTTATTTTGTTGTTTTTCTCTCACTTTAAACAGCTAATAGGAATAAGCCCCCATCTGAACCTACTGTCCGAGGTCCATGTTGCACATAGCGCAGGAACCCTTCTGTATGTACATCTAATAAGTAAAATTTTGCTTAGTGAAAGTTTGAAAAGTAAATAATTTGGGAAGTATTTGGTGCTCGCTATTCTCTTTATTTAATGTATGTATGGATGGTTGCATGTATTTTATCTATTTACTGTACTATGTACATTCAATGTGTTGTTTTTTATGGTAATATTCTTTGACAGAATTGAGTAACATTTGCTGAAAAGTGCATGACGTAACACCATGGAAACAGTTCTGAAAATAAAGAATTACACAGTTCTGCATTATGGTTGTACAAATGAATAACTGTAGCCATTTGTTTTTATCGTTTCATTAAAACAAAACCAACTGTGCTGTTGTTTCTGCACATGTCTGAAAGTGTGATTGCTTTTCATGCCTTTTTAATACTGCTGTCAGCAAAGAATCGCTGATAAGTAAACATTTGCCTTTTGAGTTTTTCAGTTCCAATAAGCTACGAGTGGGTTTGCAATGTCCTATCTGTTACAGTGCTCATTACTTGATATGAGAAATAAAACAAACAAGTGACAAACTGTCCTTAAGTGATTTGCTTCTATAATAGATATGTGGTTTAATCAGTGCAAAATTGCAGGCCCTGTTGAATCAAGCCTAACTGCATCATAAGGCACTGCACTCTACCTTCAGAAAGTCAATTACCACCAAGATGTTCTTGTGAGGAGAGAAGAGCCATTAACCTTTCAGTTCTCATCTTGAAAACAAATTCAGACACCTGCTTGTTTTTGAAGATGCCTGAAATATGTCTAAATGGAAACATGATCATAGTCTTTTAGAGACTGTTTATACTCAGCTATAGTACCACAACCAAACATTACTACAGTTATAATATTCGAATAACATTTCTCTGCAAACTAGCCAAAAAACATTCATAAAGGGACATAAGCAGACTTTTGTCAGACGTAAAGTGTTGTTGGTGTTATTGCATCTGCCATTGTATACTTTTTTAATTGAAAAAAAAAACTGATATATATATATCAGTCAAAAGTTTGAGTACACCGGCTTGAAACCAGGTTTTTCATGATTATCTATGCTTTTAACTGTATAAACACTTAATATTTCATTACATGATACCTGTAATCATAAGTGAATTGCATTCAAAAATTCAATTTTTAAATGAAAATGTAAATCTTGTCAATTTCAATGAAATGGTCACCCAAAGCATGGGGATTTCAGTCTGAAGCCCAAGTCAGTTAAAAGTCTGAAATGTGTATAACTCTGTGTTAGAACACTAGCATAAGTATAAAATTGTCTTTGTTAGATGTTATATATATATATATGTTATATTATATATATATATATATATATATATATTATATATATATATATACTAAAGGTTCTTGAGCGGATTGTTGTAACCCAAGCACAACGTTTTTTCAGCTACCAGCAGCATGTATGAGAAATCCCACTCTGGATTTCGAGCTGCACATAGCATTGATACAGCCCTTGTTAGAGTACTGTTGATAAGCTTTGTCTGGCTTTCCCTCCATTTTAATTCTCCTTGATCTAAGTACTGCATTTGATACTGTTGACCACTTAATTTCATTGAATCTTCTTGAAAGCTTGGTAGGTCTCTTGGGTGGTGTCCTCGCATAGTTTAGGTCATACCTTTCCAAAAGATTGCAGTATGTCTCCATTGGGGAGAATAAATCAGTATTATCAGAAGTTATCTGCAGTGTTCCTCAGGGTTCTATTTTAGGCCCCTAGTTATTTTCTTTATAATTGTTGCCATTTGGGGACATTATTCACAGACATGGAGTTCGTTTCCATTGTGACGCTGACGGCACACAACTGTACTGTCTGTACATCCAGGCAGACCCTCTAAGGGCGCTATTAGTTGCATGCCTTGCTGATATAGTGTTGGGTGTCTCAATTTTTTTTTTTTTATGTTGAATTCAGACAAAGCAGTTATGTTTTTGGGCAGTCAGAATCAAATAAAAAGCACTGACTTACAGGAGTTCAGTAGTTTGTCGCCAAATCTAAAACTGGATATGAGGGGGTCACTTTACCAAACAGCCAGCGGCTTTAGCACTGAAAATGGTTATATTTTTCAAAGCAGTTACTCCAGTCTTTAATTCACTTCCTTTTTTGAATGGTGGATTTAAAAAAACAAAAAAACAAAACTTAAATCCAACAACAAATAATAAAGTCTTAAGCACTACATTGGTTTGTTTCTCAGTTATGGAGTATTATCGCATCCTTCATGTAGAGTAAATTAAAGACTGGAGTATATGCTTTGAAAATATACCCCGGGGTATCTTGCCTCATCTGACCGTGAGGCCCTCAATGCGCAAAGCATGAGTAACACAACAATACATCTCATTACCTTAGCATTGACTGCTTGGGTTGAGGAGGCTGGTCTCCATCCGGCAGCTGTGGGGGTTTCTTTGTTACTTGTTTATAAATATTCCTTGCTGTAACTCCAAGCCAAAGCATAGTAGAAAGGGTTGAATAATGCAAGACTATGCCAACCTATATCAAAACAGAGCAAATCACATGTTCAGCTTATGGATCTCTGGATGCCCTACTAGAAATCTTGTTTATTACAGAATTGTTAATATCACAGCATTTAATAAGCATTTCAAATTAGTCATATTATTTTATGACCACACACACACACACACACACACACAGCGGAGAGTCAATTATCCAAACTAATGGGGACTGATACTAGATTGCATAATCGATTTGGCTAATCAAACAGGTGTTAATAACAATTACTGTACATTTAATAATATTTAGAATACAGTTAACATACAATTACCTTTTGATGACATATAGCTAATAACCTATTACATCACATTGAGAATACAAAATTACAAAGCTTTACAAATTATTAAATCAATGCAATTCAGTAAAACTTTAACACCTGCAGTTAAGGTAATGAAACACTGTAATTAAACTTACCTTATACCAAACTTTACAAACTCAACCAATACAAACTTTGACACATTACAAACTTTAGGAATCATTAATCCTTAAAAAAAAAATGTTTATTTGATAAGATACTTGCTGTTAAAGCATTGTAATAACATGCAATTGGAATGAATAAAATAAAAGTTCTTAGCTGCTCAATTACATAGACAGGCTCTCCAGCCCTTACTGATGAAATAGAAGAAAAATCAAGAACGAAGTAGCTGTTTTAATTTGCTTAACTGCTACTCTTTAAAGCAGACAAAGCTCCAGCTAAGATTCCAGTGGTCTGAGAAATTGTCTAACTTTCATTTGCCTCAGTCTGCTGGTCCTTTTTTTTGGCAGCTAAATCTTGTAGCCGTTTTAGCAGCAGAAGCAGTGTGTGTAATACACCACACATAATTCATCATGTTGTTACAGGTGCATTAGGTTGATCAGACAGTACGGTTGATCAAAGATCGGATAATTGACTCTACTGAATATATGCATTATTTCTTATTATCCATAATTGACATTAACTGAGTTATAATGCATTTGAATAAGTGTCACATTTAGATGTACTGCTTTGTTTTGTGATTTTAAAATACAATTACATGGGAACAATACAGTTTTTTTTTTTTTTTTTTTTTTTTTAAGCTGAACAGAGAAAACTCCCCAGACACAGATGCTCATTTCACAATCAGTGTAGTTTAATCAGATGCAATAAACTACCACCTAAGGTATCTTTCTCTGTGCGCGTAGTGCATCATTTGCAACAGGGGCATTGTCAGTAGAAACTAACTTTTGAACAAACTCATTCAAACCAAAGACCCTGAAGGCATGAAACAAATGCTAATTAAAAATAACAAATACATCCGAGCAAAGCCTTCCAGGACACACAAGTTAAACAGCAGGTATTACAGCATTAACATCAGGTGTAGAGAGGATCCCTAGAGGCATAAATACTAATGGTGATAAAATATTTAGTAGGCTGGAAAACAAAATCATATTTGTCACACACACCATCAAATTGCAACTTTTCATTCCACCTGGCATTCCTGTAGAAATGAATTAAGTACTATACTAAAAGTACACAACAGTAATGAATAGCATTTCAGTGGATGCATGTCCTAATGCATACTGTACAGCAATAATGACCTGTATACTTACTGCTTGGCAGATGATGGGGTATTTTATACGGTTGATGCCTCCAGCAAACACGGCAAAGGTAAGGGCAGTGTGGAAGCATAAGTTGAGAAGCATGTGCCAGCCCTTTCTACTGATGCGAATTGTGCTACCAAAAGGGACAGAAAATACAAAAAATAAAAATGACATCCAGTATTAGCTTTTTGTCTTAGAGGTGAGAAAATGGATTGCTTGACGAGCACTATGGCTTGTGTTTTATTTTGCAGGCCTCAATTCACTGATAGATTAATGAATGCATGCTGTCAGTTGTAGCAGGTCTTTCATGAAGAGTCTACGTTCTTTTGATTCTTGCTTTTTGAAGATGTTTTTTCAGAGCATACATTACTATGTATGAAAATATGCACATGCACTTCCTCCTTGCATTTGAATATTGTGGTGTTTTTAATGCATTTAGAATGGCCTATCCAAT
Organism: Polyodon spathula; assembly: GCF_017654505.1. NCBI lineage: Eukaryota > Metazoa > Chordata > Actinopteri > Acipenseriformes > Polyodontidae > Polyodon > Polyodon spathula. The sequence continues at coordinate 3,984,205 of NC_054543.1, forward strand.
ATTTAATTGTGACATTTCTGAATGGACCTCTGTATCTTAATAATTAACGTTACATAAATGCTTGTATTACTCAGCAAACATAACCCAAGGCTACCACCTATATTAGACCAGAATATTTTTGACAACAATTAAACTTATGGCAAAATTCTCAACGTTTAACACTTGGTTAATATTTCAAAGCTCTAAAATATTACCATCATACGCTATACCTTAAATTATTATTTTTATCTTGCAATTTGCATTATTTTATTCCTCTCAGAACATTTGCCTTTGCTTTTGCACCTGCCTCAAAACAGAGTTAATGTGCGTTTTGGGTCTTCACGAAGACTAGGACCAGTGCCTGTGTAAACCAGCTACAGGAACGCCAAGGCAACAGAACACCCTGCACTGGTAATACTGGACCCACTCCTGTCAGCACCCCAGGCTGGACCATGGATTCTGGTCAAAACTGAATCTTTTAAACAGGGTTTAACAGGAATGAGAATTATTGCTACTTTGAAAATTCATTAGAGCAATGAGCATACATTGAATACATTTTATTAACACACAAATTATATAATACAAGATAAACTGGATACATTTTCCATCATAAATGTATTTATTTTATTATTTTACAAATCATAAAACAAAGCTCTGAAAAGGCTATCATTCGTTTGGTATGGTAGAATAAAAAATTAAAAAATGGCCACCAGTCAGTCAGTCAGTCACCTTTGATCAGATCACCTCCAGAATCTAATCAGCATACCTAGGGTCATCGCTCAATGCAAGTTAAAATAAATGTATTCAGTTATTTTGGACCAATCCTGTTAAAGAAAAAAAATCTCCAAGATGATATCTTTATAGTACTGGTTCTGCATCTCCTTTTTCTCCTGTGCAGCAAGTGTCTACTACAGCTGTGTACTTATCGGAATTCTAATTCTTCATGCTGTTACACAATAATCCAGGAAGTGTTTTGATTTAGAAACACCTGCGTGAAGTCGGTGTACTTCTCTGTTTTGAAATACTGTTGGGGTGTACTATTGTAATATATCAGGGGAATAAATGAAGCCAAATGCATTTTTGGATTGTCAGCAATTAACTTTAACTAGTGTGCCTTATGTAGCTTTCACTGAGGATCTTGTCTCCTTCGTCTGCAAATGCAATAAAATGACCTTCTGTCTGCAATTAATCTGTCGCTTTTTAGGAGTGTGCCCCCTAAGGGAGTGAGATAGTGTACTGCTTCCTTTTACCTCCTGCTTCGTAGTAGAGTTAGCTCGGGGGCAGAAGGTCTGACGAGCTCTTAAAAGCAATCCTGCTGAACAATGATCTGCTAACCACTGCTGGGTATATCCGTCAAAGTGCAAAATAACTATACTGTAAGACCGTGCAATCTAACTTGCTATTGTATGTCACAGCCAAATAAAAGAATATGGCTTGGATTATTTTCTTCTACCTAACATCAATAATTAAATCCTTAACCAAACAGGAATATTCTTGACATCCTTGGTATCTTCCCAGGTGTCTTCCCCTGAGAGTGGATACATTTGGGTTCACTTTAATCAGCAATTTCGATGCAGGTTTAAAAATCTCCCAGAAACCACCTCTCCGCCTTGGTCTCAGGTTGTCTTGTCAAATTACATTGGGGTGAGGTGAATGTGAAAAATACAACACTCTCTCATTTAGTTTACAATGTTGTCAATGCAACCAATGGGCACTTAACAGTAAGCAGCTGCTTCAGATTTGTTGCCACAATGAAATGTCATGTGAAATTCTGTGTGTGTTGAACAGATTTCCGTCAGCCCAGTCACCAGCCTCTTTACGATTCCAACCAAAGCTGGGAATGAATGAAGGAGTATTTCTATGCATGAGTAATAAGGGATGCTCTCCATTTAGAGGGAGCTGCTGTGCAATGACGAGAAGTGACAAGAGACCTGGTAACCAAGGAAACAAACACCTCTTGCTCATGCAACATCGCAAGCTCACACTAAACACAGGAAGAAGAGGCATCCATCAGCAAGACTGTAGGAAAGCTCTGAACATTGCACATGTCCATAATATATAAATGAATTATATAAGATTATGAAGTTACCTGTGGTGCACGATGTAGGTAATAATAGAGGCGAACAGGCACAGTAACATGACGGCCGTGCATGCATACACAACAGGGTGGAGGAATTCCCCTGGGTACGGTGGGAAGGACAACACTGTCTTTAAATCCTGTTGAACAACAAAAGACACAGCATGGTTAGCATCCGGATATTCACATACTTAATCCAGTACTCAGAATCTTCTCAGATTCTTCACCTCAATGCTTAAAAGTAGTCCTCTGTTAAAAGATAGGGAGCTCTCTCCTACTGAATTTTAGAAGCTCATGAAGATAACTGGTCAGGAAGAAAATCAACTGCAGACTTCATTTTGTATAAAAAATCTGGATTCGTATTCTGTAGCTCCATATCATTTCATGCACCACTGCAGTACAACGCTTCAATCTCTAAGACTAACTGTCGACAGATTAAAAACATATAAGGAACTGAAATGCATCATTAGCACTCATAGTTAATGGTTATATATATATATATATATATATATATATATATATATATATAATATATTTAAATGCTGCAAATGCATCATCTTTACAGATATATCAGAAGAAATATTCCAAGATAATAAATGGGTTTTTATGTGTATTCTAGAACCCTACTCCTTGCGGCTCATTCTTTACAGTGGAATCAAAGGAAAGGTTTTCCGTGGCTTTCACAGAGTCCAGTCGTTCACTTGAGCTTTGCTTGACCTACTTGGTAATTAATGCCTAGGGTAAACCCATCTATGCCTAAATTCAGAGCTTGTCCTTGTGGACTTTAAAGACTGTAATATACATTTTTTACTTTCAGTGTCTTATAGAGAAAAAAATAAAATAAAAGTGGCTTACATACATTACATATGGGCACAGAAGCTGAGTTTACTGCTCTGCTGTCTTTCGTTACTTTTCCTTTACAGATTTTCAGTGCTGGAATAGTTCATTACAGAGATGTGTGCCTTTAATGACACTGTAGATTTATTCAGAACTATTTTAATCAGATGTAAAATGCATGTTCCTACATGCTTTAAAAAGGCATTAAAGATTCTAAGTCAAGAAAAAAATAAATCAATGGCACTGAACTGGTGTTCTAGCCTATTCTCCCCCAAGCATCACTCTTTTCTACTTATCATGGCAAGCAGGTATTTTTATAAAGGAGCATACAAGCTCCCAAGAACAATCTCGATAAGCCTTTAAATGAAACATTCTATCCTTGACACTGTCTGTCAAGGTATTTTCTATTTAACATTCAGTATGTGGGCAGTGTATTTCACTGCTTATTTCTCTTCTCTTTGGCAGCCAAAGCCCTTCCACTGATACAAAAATTACTCAAAGCAGACAGTGTGAATAAATTGCATAGAATTTCAAGACTTTAGATATAGTAACAGTGCACGCAAAAGTTTTGTTAAACACAAGTAGCAAGGCAAAGTTCTAGTCCTGGGATTTTCCTGAAATAAAATAATGCTGTAATAAAAAATAAAAAAGTGTATTACCAGGGAATAATAAAAACAGAATGGAAAAATAAAAACGAGATCTCAAGAAAACTCATTTGTAAAGGCAAAGTGATTAAAGCTTCGGTAATTTGCTCTGTTTAATGTAAAAAGCAACACAATTATTATCAATATATAGTATATATAATTACAAACAAAATTATTATTTAATGACCTATGACCAAAAGTTATGTTGGTGAAAAATAACAGTAACTGAGGCAAGGTCAAGTTGTAAAAACAAACACAGTTTATTTATTATATACAATAATATATCAAAAGTCCTGATTTACTCAATACATAATAATAATAATAATAATAATAATAATAATAATAATAATAATAATAATAATAATAATAATAATAATACAAACACAATTAAATGTGTAAAAGTGAAATAACACACAAACGTGACAAAAAGAAATAAAATGAGACAAACTCAAGTGACAAAAATAGTGGCAGGCGCATAACTTTTCACTAACATCTAAAAGAAACCCGCCAGATCCCCAAATCACAGAAACAAAAAGCACTTTCCTCAATTCGTCTCGGCTACAGTTCACCACAACAATACAAAGCTGTGTTGCAGCAGCCACCTGCATGTTATTACCTGCTCCACACTGAAGCTAAACATAGCTTGATTATCAGGCATGACACCTAACAAAGACTAATACAAGTGTCAAGGTAGCGAGTGTGCTTAGCTGGCTACTTACCTTTCGTCCAAAAGCCCATTTTGAGCTGTGTAGAAAGAAAAGTAAACACAGATAAGTGCACTTGTTCTTTAAATACTGTACATTTGCTGCACAGAGTAGATTTTTTTTCTACACAGCCTGTCACTTTTCACAGCTCCAAATCTCTTGTCGACAGTGAAGTATTTTGGTTTTCCTCAATCAACTTTAAAGTTTTCTCATCTCCCTTCTTTAAATTTCTTTCTGTTCACTAGATCTATCAATTTCTTTCTTATTTCGGCTACTGTTTTTGCTCTTCCCCAAGTGTTTACTGCATTAGTGATCATCTGCAATTTTTTTTTTCACATGACTGAAACTTCCAGAAAACTTGCTAAAAATAACAGATTTGTGTCGACCAGCCATTTCAATAATTGTATAGCTTGTTTTCTTTTTTAAAAATCGCTTTCATTTGCAACCCTGCCATTGTGTACTTACCTAATTGGTCACTGTGCCTTAAAATGGATTACCGAGTTAGTGATTTCACTCAATACAGATCGCAAAAGAGAAAGCGATGGCACTTGCGAAGTGCTTTATGAAACGCATGCAAGGGTGACCTCTGCATCCTCACAACCTCATCACAGCCACATCACAATCGCAAGACTTTTGTGAAACGGGCCCAATGTCTCCCTTTTCCCTTTTTAAGGCCACAATTTTAAAGTCCTGATGAATAAACATTGTGCAAGGGTTTAATCTAAGTAACTGTAGAATTCATCAGGAATAGATGTTTACTACATATGAAGTCAAATTACATTTAACAGGAAACATGTGGTTGTCAAGTAAATTCAAGACAAAAACATTTGTTATCAAAACAAATGTGATTCTGAAATATGTATCATATTAAATGACATTGCTCAAAACACTAAGCATTTTGAATGTTCTTGTCTTCCTATGTAAAATAGTTATTTTGAGAGCAGCATCAGCAGGTTGCTGTTGGTGACAACAGGGAAATTTACCTTTCTGTGTCAGTTTCAGCTAAAAAAGAAGACAACTAGCTACTGACGACTGTGTAGGATATACACAAAGTAATATTTGCCAGTGCTGCTGTCTTATTCTATACTAAATAAACAAACACAGATATTACCTGGGATGTCATGAGGTCAGAAAAAGCAATTCTCAAACAAGGCACATGGGGCGCTGCTATCAGAGAGAGACGTAGAGGTGCTCCTGAAGTTAGTTTTACAAGCTCGATTACCTTTGTTATAACAACTATACAGTCATTCACTGTCAGTTTAAAACATACACATATCAGTGTCTTTACCACAGTTCTAAACCATTTTTTTAAGCCCGTTGGCCTGTTTTGCAATTTCATAATAAGTCTACCTTTCAGTGTTTCAGATAAGGCTTGTACCAACTTGAGGTAAAGTGCAGTAATTTGATTGATGTAATCCTTCCACTGCATTAATCCCATTGTATTTTGACTTGAATCTCCCATATTTCTCCTACATAAGCAAAACACATCAAGTGGTAATAGGCCTGTTGAAAACCTGACATAAAACAACAGCGACATATACATAAACAAACACTGAGAGCCAGACAGACAGCCATGGCATCTGAACTGAGCACAGCAAATCCAAACCCATAATGACGTGAAGAAGGAAAATTTAAAAATATATGCTTTTTATAACTAAATAGCAACTCCATCCTAAAACAGAAATAGAAATTCACTGAAAAGCAAGCCATTGGTTCTCAACTTGCTTTGGATGTAGGTAATATTGTCAGTATTGAACCACGAATGTTACAGCCCAAAGTGTTAATACATTGTATTGTAGGACTGTTTCTACAGCTAACATAAACTGGAACTACTAGCAAAGGTACTTTGTCTTTCTCCTCTCAAATAAAACCTTTCACAAAGCAGGCCATCTCAAATTAGCATGGTAGAGGTGGTGCAGCTATTCAGACTCTGGAGAGATAGATCATCAGCGTGTGGCAAGGCAACCCAATGCACAGACAGAGTCTGCACCTTAGCCACTGTACAGTGGAGCCAGGCTCTCTTGTATGAGCTGTTACAGACTTGGTGTATATTTTCCTTTGCGGGCATAACCTCTCATCATGTACCGACTCCAGCATCTGTGCTGACAAGAAAATTCTCACCAAATAATGACTCACATTGAAGACTATGAAGAGATTCTAGAACGGAGTGCTGGTGCTTGACAGATATTTTCTTTTGGTTATCAATAAACAAATAGCAGATACTATATAGTTTAATGTGATACCAGCTTTTACCACACATGATTTCCATTACATGAGAGCAGATGCTAAAACTTCATGCTGATTTTAGACTCAGCTCTCACCAAGACAAGCACCAACTAAGACGTAGCTTTACGGTAAACTAATGTGATCCATCTGCATCTCCATCCATTTGTTTCCTTCCATCTGATGATGCAGATATCCTTCTGTATGGTGTTGATGGCTAAAGGGTACTGCTGATTCCAGGGATCAGCTTATTTTGCCTTCCTGGTGCATTGGGACGCACAATGGCTGCAATGCTGGCTCCAGGGATCAACCATAGTGTGGTCTCCCCAGCACCTCAGCATGACAACCCGGGATTGAGTTAAGTAGGTTATATCTCTGGGGTCTTCAAGTGGGCACCTACCATCCTTGGTGTTTTGTCGACTAGCCCATGACACCTCAAAAGGGCTCGACAGTGACTCTGGAGTCCCAGAATCACCTCCCCTCCAGCTCAGCCCAGCTGACATACCTGTGCATCAATGTTGCTTTCTATCTTTCGTGCCTAAAATCCCCAACCAGAATCTTTCCGTCTCAACCACAGCCAGTTGCTGCTCCTCTCTGCTGCTTCAGTTCTTCATTGTGCGGCACAACTCTTGACTACTGAATCCGACGTCTCTGAGAAACCAGGTTGGAGAGTGTGCCACAAATCCTCGAAAACCCACCTCCACTGGGTAAACCTGGACTCTCCATCCTCGCTGTTCCACTTCAGCAGCTAGCTGAGCGTACTGAAGTTTCTTCCTCTCATATGCCTCATCCACAGCTTCCTCCCATGGCACTGTTAACTCTACAAGGGGAACGAGGTGTGCTGATCCAGACCACAAGACAATATCTGGTCGAAGGTTAGTGGTGGCAAACTCAGGTGGAAAAATAGCTGCTGACCAATATCTGCCAGCATTTTCCAGTCTCTAGCAGGTTCCAGTTGTTAGATGAGGCTTGGTTTTAATACCTTTTTTGATGGTTGCTCCCCTGGATGTTGGAATGTTGTCCTTTGTGTGTAATGAATAAGAATTACCCAATTACCCCCCTCATCCATATGGTGAAATATATTATCATATACTGAACCAGGCAATATCTTGAGAAAGAATTGCAAACATTTCACAGACCAAAGTCAAAGTCCAATGGAATGTTGATTACGCCCTCACAACAGTAACCATGGACAACACTCCCCCCCCCCCCCCCCCCCCCCTCACTGTAGGTGATACTGTATTTTTACTTACCACTTAAAATGTATCAGAACGCATACTGAATAAACAAACTTATATACAGCCAACTTATCATCAGGCCAAATATCCTGGCCTCAAGGAAAACCTAGTCCATGTAACATTTACGAGAAAAAGATTCAGGCTTTGACTAAAAATACAGATAAGTAATCTGCTTTACTGGTCAAGGCCAGGAGGATTTCAGACAGCCAAACTAGAAATCAATTTTCAGTCCTGTGCACCAGTGCATATCATGTGACTCAATCAAAAAGGTTGGCAACCTGAAACCTTTTGGGGTACATCTGCTGTGACAGATCTGTGACGAACTGGAACATTGATTTTGACTTATGTTAACACCAATAAGTCAAAATCACTGAAAAGTTCAGACAGTAGGCCCGGCTTGCAGATCTTTACTATGATTTTTTTTTTTTTTTTCTAACCCTATTGGCTGTTTCGGTTCACACAATAAGCAATCAACAGTGTTTTCCCAAACGCATTCATCTGAATGTCACCTTCATATTTGCACTTTCAAAATGGCACCAAACAGAAGGCAGCTGATGGTTAATGACAGAAATTTCAAGGATTAGATGAATCTAAGCAAGACTCAAAAGCATACTGATTAGCTTTCGAGTCTACTTGCCAATAGCCATTTTACTTTTGACTTGCTCTTTGTGTGGGATAAAAGATACGCCTGTGTCTTGACAAAGGGCTAGTTTACATGATGAGTCAAGTTACTACATCTTAAAAAAAAAATCCTATTAAGCTGCTGCATGACGAAAGACTAATTTGACCAATTATGATGGCTTGTGTCAAATAACAGGACCAGTATGTACTTCACAGCATTGATGTAGTGAGACAATCACTTAACCTTTTATTCTGAAGACCAGTGGATTTGGTTAAGCTAAAATAAATCAATAAGCTTTTTTTTTTTTTTTTTTTTTTTTTAAATCGATGAGCCTCCTACAATCAAAGATCTATGGACACTCAGGGTAACGACTTGAATAATTTTTTGTTACCACTGTAAAATTTCAACATAAAAACATAAGAAGTGAGAACTATCTGGCAAATGTTGTCAGATCAGTAATGTTTTCTGGGATGTTTGCCATTCCTCACAGACACACAACACACAGGTGCTTCATGTCCTGGTTGCAGTCCTAGTTGGGCCCCCACTATCTTGCCCTTTGATAATTCTTTGATTTTACACATGGCCAACTAGCTAACAGCTAATTGCTTAAACCCCCCAAGTGCATTGTCCAGGGTCTAAAAGTAATTAGTATGAATTATATATCATTTTAAACAGGGTTTTAAATAAAACTCATACAAAATAATAATAATAATAATAATAATAATAATAATAATATAATATATAATAATAATAATAATAATAATAATAATAATAATAATAATAATAGCATATTCTTAAGAAGGACCTCCTTGGGATTCGTACTTTTTGTGAGTTGTCCAAATGACGTTAGTACTACGTTAGTAAAAGTTATCCACTTAGAATTTAATTATTATTATTATTATATTATTATTATTATTATTATTATTATTAGAATTTATTTTATGATTCTTAGATTTTTCTCAGCTATGAAAAAAATGAAGGGTGTGGTCACTACACATAGAGGAAGGGGCCAATCTGTACTTGAAATGAACTATTGGAAAAGCACTACACTGGGTTAGCAAAGCATTGCTCATGTCTTCTGACATGCACCTAGGCTCAAATCATTAAATCACTCACTGGTCACTTCCATTTATTTAATTACTTTATAATATCACTTGACTCCACCAACTCTATGGGCTATAATTCAGCAATGACATGGCTCAGAGCCTTTTATAAAACTTGTTTTCTAAGGTAGAAAAACACAATTTCTGTTAAAAAAAAAAAAAAAAAAAAGAATGATAGTAATGCAATAACTGGCTGACATCTGTGCTCCATCCGACAGCAGATTGATATTCAATGCACACCTTCTCTGGGTTTCACATTCCTTAGTACAGTCCTGCTATTCTTTATAAATGCATACCACTTATTTGACATTTACTCAGTCTTAAACCTCTTACTCATGTAAACAGTGGGAAACTACAAATCCATATAGATACAGCATTAATTCATAAATTAATTCAATATATCCACATTTTGTACAATTTATTATTTTATATGTAATAGCTTATTTTACCAAGTATTACTTCAATGTAGGTAATGTGTTGTTTGAAAACATCTACAAGGCTGATGCTATCTAAAATATACACGAAAATCACTTCACAGTGAACCAGGCGTGATAGTTTAACACTGTATTTCGCACCGGACCTACAAAAATGCCCAGCCTATATTTGTTTAAAAACAACAACATTTATACTAAATCGATTAAACATTGCGGTATGCTTGCAAATAAAAATGTGTATGATCAACGCATCTTCAGTAGGATTAAGGAGACAGCCTTTCTCATGTGCAGGATAATAATTCCAAATAAATAACTATTAATTAAAGAATACAACAGTATGATCGAGTCTAGCGGTTCAGCTTTCCTTGCTTAAACTTCACCCAAGTGCTAACCTATGCATTAAAATGTATGAACATTGTTTCACCTTAAAAACGAAATCACGTACGCTCATTGTTTGTGTTGCTCACAAAGGATATGCTGCAGATAAAACTGAAAATAAGAACAATACGTTCAGTTCTGATTTGAATACCGTTAAGGCTATAAGGTGATACAGGGGTAAAACAAGAAAATAAAATCAATTTACAGTATTAGGAACTTAAGAGGCGCTGCGTGGAAGGAATACGCGCTCCCACCCCAGTTGTATACTCACCATTAGTACAGCAAAATTATTGTAGTGTGTGCAATGAATGGTGCTGATATTGCCCGCAGAAGCAGTTATGTGGCACCCTTCTGCCCTCCAGCCTCCGTGTCCATCTAGAAGGTCAAAATCCCAATAGGCTGCTGTTGGGTCTACACCCTGTGCGAAGTGCCTAAGAGCAACAGTAATGGGCTGTGAGAGGTTCCCCAAGCTGCACCCATCTGCAAAAGCGACACATTGAATCAGCGAGATAAGAGTGGAAAATTCTGAAGTGCTGCATCCAGTGAGCATGCATTCTAAACGTGCTGTTCGGTGAAAAGCAAACACCAATTGCTTGCATATTTGTACAGGCAACAAAAAAAAAAAAAAAAAAAAGTATTACATACTTCATTTCTGACCGTATAACTGCATTTTCCTTTTTGTTTGTCAATTTACGCGACGGTCTCGTTGACTGCTTATTTTAACAAAGACGCCAGGTTAGACAAACACCAGCCTAACCGTTTATAATATTTAAAAATGAAACGCGCATATGCTACCACAATCAATCAAGTACATGCATGATGTTCTCTTATGGAGCTGATGTACTGTACTGTGATGGGGGAGGGGGCGGGGATCAATACCGTTTAATATGGCAACTTTAACAAAGTAGACACTTACTATGAACAATATAAATTATAAATATATGTACGCATATATCTCACTGTATATCATTTGAATAGTAATGATTCATTAATATACCGTGGTATCTTTAATTAAAGGAGGCTTGTCTCATATAGCATCAGTCGGAACGCCTACTTACTCCAAATACAACTCTCGCATGACGTACATTAAGGGTACATTTTTGTCTGCATTGTAAAACATGTATTTTTTTTTTTGTCTTGAAACAACACTACAGCTACACTATCTCATTATGCTGGTTTATTTATTTAAACTATATATTTAGCATTATGTCACGGTACATGTGCTGATAGCGTTGTTTTGTATGCTAACATTAAAGCTATTTAAAATTCAAGTAAATAAAAATCTAGGGTTACTCCCTTACCTAATTTGGAGAAAGCAACTGGTGTGGAAACACTCCTGCGTTTTCCGTCATCTGCAAGATTTGATGAATTTCCTGTGCTAGGAAAGAGTTTCCCATTTCGAAAGACAATAAACTGGAGCTTGCAAATGTAGCTGTCAACAGATTGCAATGCCGGTGGGCTTGTTGTAACACTCGGTGGTAACTGGATAGAAGCAACTGCCACGGTATTCTGCAGATGAAATAAGGAAGAAAAAATATATATGAATACAACATTCCAGTCGCCACAGGGTCGTGCTCAATTTTCTAACTCCAGTACAAGAAGACTGATAAGTTGCCTCCCTTTCCCAACAGACTGGAACCTACCAAAAGAAGCGTTGTAACCATGGTAATGGGGTTTAATTCAATGCATTACGCGCAGAGTGCATTTCAATAGCTAGCGCGAGTCTATCTGGTCAAGCTCCCTGCTGCAGAGGTGAGAATGGTTCTTACCATCTCTACTCGAGGGCCCAGCAACACTGCAGCGATGACTTTGTGACAAACTACCAGAATTAGACAACTCACATTAAAACCTTCCAGATATTTCTTAAAGAGTTCGCTAAAAGGGGTTGCATTATGTAATGAAGGCACGGAATAACATTTTTTTAAAGCTTTCATGCAGCAAGTAAAGCTGATCAGATTTTTTTTTTTTTTTAAATTGCAACCTGAGTGTGGCAGAAAGGAATCTGGGCATGTCACAAGAACACAACTATCAAAGTGTGCACTGCTTTCCCCACTGCTAACGGCAATGGTAATTATTAAACCATGCCACAGTGACTGAATTTAAAATGTCCAAAAAAATATAAAAATTAAAAAAAAAAAAAACGATAAAAAGGTACATGTTCCTGCCCAATAATACAGTTTATTCCAGCCAAACCCAGTCTAGTTACCTGGTGAAATAAACTTTGCTGAAGTGCACATCACATATTTGTATAATGCAGTACACAGTATATGTTGTGCTATTTTATTAGCTAAGTTAGTTGCGTATTGTGTATTGTATAGGCCTGCTATGTCTTTTCATCTGCCATTTATGTCTACATCCTTATTTTTCTTTTTCTATTTTATTTTTTCTTCTTATAAGAAACATTCAAACAGTTTTAATTTAGCACTTTTATATTTTGTTTAAATTTATGTAAGTAGCTTTAAAAATATTTTTACAATCGGTTGATGTGTGAGACACAAGCTCCAGTTTTAACCTCAAAGTTACACCCACACATACACATACACACTTTCAAATAAGAGATGCACAGAGAACACACTGTAGGGTTACCACTAAAGTTCACTGTGACATTAAGGGGGTTTCACTGTTTTGGATTTAGTACCCTATTGATATAATTGTTTTTACCGATATAACTGGTTCATTTAAATACAGCACTGTCCAAAAAGATGATGTTAATATAGAACCATTGCAGAAATTCAAATAACATGCCTTACAGTAAGAGGATCGCCACATATTAATGCATAGTTTGGAAAAGTACAGTGTTATTCATAGTTTCAATTATCCAACTTGTAATTACAATATATACACTTTAATCATTCAAAAAATAGACTTTGATGTGATGTTAGAGACAACATGATGCTATTCACAATCATACAGGCTAATGTACAGACACATACAAATGCTGGACCAATTACCTCTAGAACTGGCTACAAAGATTTTCAAAGAAATCAGGCAGCTGTAAGATCTTACATGGAAGGAGCCTTACAATTAGCACTGCCGCGGTATGTGATGTCAAATCCGAAAGAAAATTAATTATCTTCATACATAAGCAGCCTTTTTTTTTTTTTTTTTTTTTTAACATAGCCCCATGTTTTCCTTTTGAATGGTCTGTTAATCTCCACTATGACATCATCAACAATCACACATCATCCCAAAATAGCTCCCCTGTGAAAAACTGCTTTAGTAATACTACAGAATACTATAGTACTACTATAGTAAACTATTGAACTTTTTTGGCAGGGTCTGACACTGCTGGAGTCTTACAGAATCACTTTCCTTTTTTTTTTTAACCAAAAGGGGTACTTACAGCTATAGCCAAAAGTTTAGCATCACTTATAATTTTAGGACTGAGACATTACAAAAAAATAAAACAATTTGAACATAATTTAAATCTTTTATTTAATATCATGTAATCAAATAAACTACAAAATGAGATCGCAAACCTATTGGAAGCCATAGTACACTATTTCATGCTAGATTTCGAAATGTCTATTTATATGGAAAACTACAAAAGCGGTGTATAATCCAATATATTAATGTAACATTATTCAGCAGGTTTCATTCAACTATTATCAAGTAAAATGTGTTAATGCTACAGGGTGACGCAAAACTTTTGGCCATAGCTGCACACATGCATAATTTCAAATCACATACAGAATAAAAAATCTTTCTGCTGATTCTTTGCCTGCATTGATGCAGTCCCACCCCCCAGTGGTCCAAAATACTCCAGCTTGATGCTGCCAAATGGACGAGAGGCTTGCAGGATAATACATTTATTTTTTGCTGCATGGCTTTCCCTTTCGTTTGACCTGCATTAGCAGAGTGGTAGTTCATCTTCTTCATTTTAAACAACAACCCTTAAATGAGATTGATGCACTACTTTTGAAATATCTATCTAAATAGCAACAACTGACAACTTGAAGACTACTTTCACTACATTGACCCACATCAGTAATAACAATGAGATAACTAGCACTAATGTCTCAGAAGACATTGATCTGCATTACTGTAATGGAAGCCTTACAGTATGTGTATACTTGTACAGTTCACAAGTTATCATGATTTAAAAAAAAAAAAAATAGAATGTCGGTTTGTTTTTTTATATATATATATATATATATATATATATATATATATATATATATATATATATATATATATATATATATATATATATATATATTATATATTCTTTCTGTGCGTAATCATTTGGTTTCATATTTGATTACATGCTACACTTAATTTGTCACAAATTATACAATTTACATTGGTGCTTTCAAGGGGCAAAGCAGAATCCTTCCAACGCTGTAAATGTTTTTAAGTAGAATTCACATAGAGAATACAGAAGCTTGTTCTTGCATAGCCATGATCTATTAAACACCACTGTTGTGTTAGCATTACTCACCAAGTGGAATTAAAAGCTGCACTATGGTTGCCATGCCAACTAGCTGCTTCCCACATACTGCATTACTCTAAATTTGTACAGACCTTTTTATCATACATTTGAGCCAGAAAAAATATTGTTCCTGGAATAAAAAGTGATTTATTGATGCGATAGGATATGGGATATGGGAGACTGCAGATATAGATATAGATCTACCCCATTACGTTATAATGATCAGTGCAAAAAAAAAAAAAAAAAAAAAGAACACAATTTCCCTCACCAGGATAACAGCGCCAGTGCTTGCTCTAGAGTTTATTTTACAGGTAGCCATCTTGAGAGGAATTGGAACACACACTTATAGCCACAGTAATCCGCATCTAAGCTCATCTGATGTTATCAAGAACAAATATTGCCGCTTCAGTCCCCACTCAATTAAAAAAAAAAAAAAAAAAAAAAAAAAATGAAAAGCAATTTCAAATAGAATCATGCATTCCAGATAAATGGATCACAGGCCAGGAATAGTCAAGGAAAGCAGAAAGAGTCTTTACTATTCTAACAAGGTCTGGAAAAAGGTAGCCCAAATTTACAGATAAATGAAATGATCTCTCAGAATTCATCACAGTATATCTACGTTGGCATGGTAGTGATTTGTAATCGTTACTGACCTGTTTGTGTGTAATAAAAATGATAATTATGTGTACACCTACTGTTAGCGTCTAGTTTATCTGCAGACAAAGTAAACCCGCTGAAATCTGCAATCTGATGGAGCAGCAGATTAAAGCCGAGTAGAATAGGAGTATTTCAAAGATAAACCATATTTATGAGATATTTATTTCTGTCATAGTGGAGTTCAGTCAGAAGTGGGTTAGATGTGATGTACATTTTCACTGGCAGGTGTAATTAAGCATCATTAAATATTTGTCAGCTTAAAAAAAGCACATCTTGCTGTCTAATGCAATAAATGCTCTTACTTGAACATCCAGCTGAGTAAGTTATTGTATTTGTGCTATACTGTTACAGTTCACCGTTCATAAGCTGGTCTAATACATTGTTTAGACCCTTTTTGTATGACTGTGTGTTTTTACAGTTATCAATGCAGTCCAAAGTTACAGGTACCAATTCACTACATGTGCCCTTTTCTCAATTGTTAAGTCATGCTCTCAACTGCTGTATGCAGCAGTAAGAAACACTGCAAAATACCCATGAATACCTACGCAGTTGCTGTTGTAAGAGGAAAAAAAGCTACATTGAAATCTTGTACAACTTTTTTTTTTTTTTTTATTATTTATTTTTTGGTAATACTTCATTTTCTGACCCGCTGCTCAGTAATTTTAAGGAAAAAAAAGTCCATTAGTTGTGACTTAAATATGTTTGGAAATGTCATATAGTTTTCATGGGAAAACAAAATTTTAAAAACAGGAGACACTTGGCAGGCTTGCTATTGAGGTGGAAGAAATATATATTGTGTATTTAATGGAGGTAAGCTTGTTAACACTATTGCAATGTAATGGGATAGCTATGTACATTTTAACTTATAAATTGCAATATATGATACTACACAAAACCCTGTGCTTGTTGCCTTTATATAAAATATGATATGCTACCAAGTGAATCTGCAGGGACTTTAAGTCCCTGACAAACGGATACATGCATCTTCTAAGATGTTAACTATTACTATGTATATAATTTAGCAGTGGCCTGTTTAACAGCTTCTCTTCAAACTGCATTTAATTTCCAAGTATAATAAATGCAGTCTTGCTGATGTGCACTAGGTTTTAGGAATATGCACTACAATTCAAAATGACATGTTTCTTTTGATATTTTTAGTGTCATAGTTATATTAGTCTGGTGGTCTCCATGGCAACCTGCTTAGGTAGTTGTATTATTTAACATTCCTGTTTGAATCTTTGGAAAAGAAAAACCACAAGCATAAGCTTGCCATCGTATTTCAACTACTGGAGACACACAGTTCAAGGATCAGCGGTGTTCAACAGTAGTTACATCTAGTATTGTGACTTTTTTCCAATATCCTGGATTGTTTATCTGGTTGTGTTAGCCCTTACTTAAACATGTGTTCAATACTTTGAGTTAGTCCAGGTATCTGTACGTATTCAAAATACATTCTGAAATCATCCTAGTGTTGGGCAATCTTTTATTATCATCATCACTGCTCATGTATAGGTAATGGCTTAAAAAATATTAAAGTCAAGTATTTGAGTATGGCTTGCTATTCAAAATGACTGTAACTTGTAATGCTGATGAAAGCTTGCCATCTAATTAAATAGTTGTTTAATACCTGTACACTGTTAAAATTGTGTATTAGAATTCACCAGTAGTACCCATCAAAATGTATACCATGTAAAAGACTGGTTGGAAACGCAGGACACAAATGCTTGAGCAAAGTCTTACCACAGGGGTTTTCTAATATAAACAGGGAAGGAGAAATGGCCACAAAACCACAAATGTCAACTATAAATATATAGTGCACTCTCAATAAAAGGCGCTACAGAAGATCAATAAATTCCCTAGACAGTTATATAGTAAAAAAAAATATATATTATATATCTATATATAACTATATCTATATCTATATCTATATATATATATATTTTTTAACTACTGCAATACAACTTTTACTGATTTTGACAATGAAGCAAAGCACAGCATGCTTCCTGATGTGTTACTCTTGTATTACCGCAGATGAAAAATAAATGATATTCCTAAACATTGTAGCTACGGATGTTACTCAAAGACGATTCCTCCTCAATCATTTTTAATAATGGAAACACTTCACTGTAAATTGGCAGAGCAAATCCTGTAGAGCCCTCACATACTAACTTGTGTGAGTTATCATCAGATCGACAGCATTTAAACCTTTTGGATACACCTAGAATATTACATATATATATATATATATATATATATATATATATATATATATATATATATATATATATATATATATATATATATATATATATATATATAATAGGGGACATACCAATATGGGTTATACTTTAAAACGTGCACTGTGATGAGGGGACACTACCAAGGGGATTTGATACTTCATGGTACTAAATACTACATTTCCAGCCACTCCATTGACAGGTAACGATCTTCTATATATATTATATCTATATAATATATATATTATATATATATAGATATATAGTATATATATAATATATATATATTATGAGCTCGAGACGCCATATACACATTTATGTCATTGATTTGAGAATATATCACCCAAGCAGTAACCAAATACTATGATTTTTTTTTTTTTTTTTTAATAATTTTGTTTAGTTGTTTGGGTCTATGCTGGACTAAATGACTATTCCTGCAGCTTGTAAACGAATTGCGAGGGCAGCTTTTTCTATTAGGAAAAAGGCAATTACCCCACACATTTATACAATCCCACTGATTTCTTTTGACTTCAATAAGTCCTACAGATAACTTAAAATTTACATTGAACAGCACTCAGAAATGCTTATAGTCATCAAGCCTTTATATTTATGCAAAGAGTTAATGCTGCCATC
This sequence comes from Polyodon spathula, assembly GCF_017654505.1. NCBI lineage: Eukaryota > Metazoa > Chordata > Actinopteri > Acipenseriformes > Polyodontidae > Polyodon > Polyodon spathula. The sequence continues at coordinate 4,002,403 of NC_054543.1, forward strand.
TTAGAAGAGCACTGTATAATTGAACAGTACACATCGTACTGCTGTATCTAATTGTAATTTGGGTATTTCATTTAGTAGTATAATCCACCACATTTGGCTTGTAGTTTGAAAACTTACTGGTACGCATTTAAAAGACCAATGTGCTTATTTGTCTTTGCCAATTTAGTACATTAAAATCAATTTTTTTAAATGCTAATGCAACAATAATAATGAAGTAAGCAAAAGTGCCCTCTGCAATAGTGTACACATACTGATTCAGAACCTGCCTTAACAAAGGATGTTAAATGCGTTTCTAATGATTAGCCTAAATACTTCTGTTATTATGTATACTGTTCAGAGCTTCTTATCTTCTGCTGTCTCCAATCAGTCACACGTTATCAGTGTCTGTATGACTGAACAATACAGCGAGACAATACAAACCCAAGGAGGGTCTTTTTTCAGTAATGAAATGCCAGCAGAAGCTTATGGACATGAGTCACGTTTCTGTGATTGATATTAATATACAAATAAATGTATGTACCCATAAGAATTGCAAGACACAACGTGATTAGCATTGGTCTTGTTTACAAGACAAAATGGTTTCACTGCAAGCAGAAAATCAATACTATTGCTAATATAATGCATTGGTATGTGTGTGTTTTACAGTCAAATGAGGCATTTATGTTTATGCGTCACAATCCAGCATTTATTGGGACACAGACTATTAATAGGAACAGTGTAGAATTAATTGATAGATTTTAATTTAGATTTGATTGAGAAAAAATAGACACCAGGGTAATTGGTTTTTCTCGATTTGCATTTTTATTTAAGTCTTATGTTAAATTAGAAGGGATTGGATGACTCTCTGTTTGAAAGTTCTGGTGGTAACGGCTCTGAACACAAGGGCTGCAACTGGGGAGGACATACTGCAAGACTCTTAAGTCTCTGTAAGTCGCTTGGATAAAGGCGTCTGCTAAATAAACAAACAATAAAACACTACACTGGAGAGTTCTGTAGTCGGGTTAACACATTAGACTTTCACCCTTGGAGATTGTGGTGTTGCAATAAGCTTTAATTTCCTAAATAACATATACTTTGTATGATCTCTGTGTGTTTGAAAACAGTTACAATTATTAATTTGTAAAACCTCTGCTTTGTATAACTAATTTGGGTGAGAATGTATTTATAGTTGTTGGAAGTGAGGTAGGTCAGAGAAGCAAGATATGCTGCAGAAAAGAACGGGAATGTCAGTTCCTGAAGGTAACCACACCCAAACAGCACCATACCCAGCAGCATCACATTGCGTTAAGACAGCGCCTATATAAACCAAAGTTAGAGATCAGTCCAGAGCATTTCCTGAAATTCGTCCAGATGGGGTAAATATTACTTTCATTCTGTATTATGCTATCAACTTCTAAACTAATTTATAAGTTTATAAATTGTCGCAAATGTATATATCTGTCCTACAATGATAGACTATGACTAATATTAATTGTTGGTAAAAATTACATGAACCTTACACTGAGTGATGGCCTATTTGTTTGTGGTATATGGATATATTGTTAGATTATCTTAATAATTTTATAACTGTAATCTGATATGTCGTGGTAGCATATAATTTGATGAACGTTGAATTACTGTTTACCATACTTTTAGTTACACTATGTGTTACATATCAATTTGAATAATAATACAAAAAAACACACATATATATCAACATAGAATTATTATTACAAAGAATAAGAACTAAATGATCATATTAGTAAAAATTCAGCTGCGGTTCAAATACAAATTGTTTCACAAATGAAAACAAGCGTGATAGCCTCAATTTAGTAGTTCATCCACATCACAAGGCCATCGCAGAGTTTGGCACAATAGCAGCCCTTGTTTAAGAAAGGGCCAGAACTGCATGAAAGGGGACGATATTAGGGATTGTACTGGCACTGGATTCGCTTTGAAGTAAAGCTCACTGCAACTCACTCCTCATTATGATTACAGTGCTCCATCCTTAGACCCCTTCTCATTGTTGTCCCCTTTCACGTACAGAAAATCACAGCAGTAAAGAGTAGTTCTACTGTCATCAACAAAAAAAAAAAACTACATTCTGTAATGACACATTTATTAACTGCAGATTTACAATTGCTGAAGATTATAGTTTGCCATAAACTAAACATGAACATATTTGCTCTTGTTGCAGATGACAGCACTCTGTCTTCACCCGTCACTGAATTCAAGGACACGGGATGCTCAATAACTCAGTCAAAGGCTGGATTATGTGATTTCAAACTGCTACTTCAAAGAAGTATAGGGACTGCTAATACTGCTATGGCAAAGCAATTTGTAAAACTAAAGAATGAGGTGATCTTGCTATAATTAGGCAAAGGATTCTCCTCAACCTTGACCTGGGGAGCTGGATTACACACCTTCTGAATCCGTTTTAGCCGCATGTTATTGTAGAACTGCAGCTGTACACATTTCTGTGGACCACTGAATCAGCCAGTCCAACACTAACGGAAAAAAAGCTTTTGCTGCCGTCATGAAGAGTTGCCAGCTTGTGTGCTTTTCATTTCTCATCATCATACAGCTTGACTCCCATGGGACCTGCAGTATTGATAACTGGCAAGCAAAGAACAGCCCCTGGTTCTTTCCTTAATGAGTCCATTCTTGCCCTTTCTTTCACACACAAATAATCATTGGAGACAGACTGTAGCATTGCACTAGGCAGAAATCGTCAATACCACCACAGCACCACTGTCAGCTTTTGGAATGAAGCGACATTCTTCAGCAGCTGAATGGATGCTATGTCAGGTCCATAAGGCACAGATGTCTAGCTGTCATAGCTGCTCAAGGAAGACATGCACAGCACAGCACAGCACACTGTCAAAGCAAACAAATACTCCCATTATGTAATGTATGTAATGGGTGGTTACAACTTATTTTTCTTTCTCCATCTCTGATTTTGAAATATTGGTATTGATGCAATGAATGTTGGAGATCATAAAAGGTTCAGGACTAAATGGACAGGTAATACTGGCTAGGAAATCAAGTGCTAATTTGAGCTGTCTGACACTGAAGCCTGCTCTGCTGGAGCCAATGTCATCTGAGTGGTTGAGAGTAATTCTGGCTGCACTTATTATACCTCTGTTATATATGCACATATTTAACTAGATTTAAACTTTCATGATGAATACTAATAGTACTTTATTTAAAACATATTGTCAATGAATTAACACATAGAACTCTAGGTGATATCTAATTATATTTCACTTAGCCTACTACTGCTTTGAATATGAGTAGGTGTCAAATATGAGGAGTGGGATGTCATTGTGATTTTTTTTTGTGATATGTTAGACACGCAAGATTCACATACTTAAATACTGCTTTTCATAACAAGCATACACACACTTTTGTACAGTACTTATTTTGAGACAGCGAACAAGCAAAGGCATTTTCAATAAATAGATACCACACAAAACTATTGAAATGCAATGACAAGGACCAATTAGAGAAGACCTATTCTTATCCAAGGTCTGCTTCACAACCCTGTGTATATCTATTGTAGCAAAAAGCGAAGCAAAAACTACACGCAAGTGTGTAACAAATGGCAGCCATTCATTCAGCTATCAGTTCTAAAGCAAATGCCTACACACACACACAACATTGAAATAAATAAGATTAGCCTACTGAGAATATTAATGTCACTTTCCAATTGAAAAGATTTCCACATGCCAACACTTTGTACAAGTGCTCTGTGACAGAATAGTAATTATTGGGGCTCCTGTTTCTCTTATAGTCCCAGGTTGGTGTTTCAGCAAAGCCAGGAGTTAATACTTAAACACTGGCACTGCTAAGCTGAATTGCAGGCATACTCAGAGGGTTTACAGCACAAAGAAAATTACAAAGTAAAAAAACAGGGAAGCGTATCCTTTTGCTTTACATACTTTGTTCTCTTATGACCTACCAATAAACAAACAAACAAACAAGCCGAGTCTCTGGATAAGAAAGGGGGGGGGGGGGGGGGGGGTTGGGGTTGTCATATACTTTTTTCATATTTACTACAATGTATGTTAAGATGATTCAGAGAGACATTTGTTAGTTTAGTGATTAAATGTCACATTTTTTAAAGCTCATGAATTCTTCATATGAATAAAGACATTGCACTCATCTACTGACATGACTGACGATGATGGAATGAGTTCTGGACCCTCAGGAATGTCTGGCTCAACTCTGACATGCATAAATATGCCAAAAATGTGCCCTTTACTGTCTCATTGGGTTAAAATGTTAAATTAATTGTGGCTGTATTAGTTCTGACCTTAGCTAAGAAACACTCAAATCCTCACACGTTGAGGTTAAAAAGTAATTTGAGTGTAGTACAGTATGTTGTGTTCTGAAACATTACCATAGACCTTTTTACAGAGGTAAAGATGCTGATAATCACAAAACACGGAGCATTTCAAAATAAAAGTCAACATTTTTACTTGGATGAGTATATTGTTATACATGTATGGCACAAACAAGATAAATCATGACAAACCATAACATTCTGAATGCGGAAGGCTAACAAACTCACCCAAAGGCCTGTTTAGGCCAAACAAATTATAGATTTATATTTGGTATTGTATTACATGATCCAAATGGACTGACTGTACATTCAATACTTCTGCTGAAGGAACAATAGGAGAGGGATCTGTAATCAGAATGACATAATTGAATATGACAGGCATGGAAATATCCTTTCCCATCACATCAGATCACATTTTGCCTCTGCACTATAGTAAAGTTCATTCACCTACTTTTAGTCTAAAAACTATGCCAATGGATACTCTTTATATCATTTATACAAAAAGTTAGCAACCCTAATTGAATATGTGTTGACTGCAGTTGTA